>NC_067283.1:96243705-96468705 GCF_020740795.1 Apus apus | reverse complement strand
CCCTTCTATTCCTTCTCTTTGATATTTTGATGAATTTAAGTGCTACATGCTGAAGATCCTGATTAAAAAAAAAAAAAAAATCCCCCAAAAGCCAAAGGAGACTGTGCAGAAATCTCTATCTAACAATCATGTGTTACCTCAGCAATAGAATTACTGACATTTTGCCGTAAAATTCAGACTTGGTTCCATCATTTAGCACATATGCATTCTTCATGTGATAGTTAGGATGGGTTTTTGTTCTGCTTTTTCTGTTTGGTTTGGTTTTGGTTCTGTTGGGTGTTTTTTAATTCAATTATAGTCACAGATGACTAGAGCTGACTCCTAAAAGGAGGTACTGAAATTATTTTGCACCTTAGGTAGTGTCTTGGTATTGTCTCTCATCAATGGACCAGATTTAAAAAAAAAACAAACCAAAATCCTGTAAAATTTCAGGTTGCATTTCATGATGAGATTTGGGTGCAGAAAATAACAATACAACATTGCCTTCATTCTGAAATAGAGATTAATATGTGCTAATTGCATTTCACAGCCCAGCTACCTAGTGAAGGTTAATCAATATATTAGTGGTAGAGTTCAGGCTGCCTTGGAAGCTTTGTAGGAATTGCTTTCCCCCTTGCAGCACAGGACCCAGGGACTCCTGCCCTGGGGTGACAGGGGTGGGCAGCTGGAGTTCCTCTGGGGTCCCCATCAAGGCAGTGATGGGAGAGGGCAAGTGGTGTCTGTAGTTCTCTCTGGGGAGGTCCCACTCCTGAGATGGCTTCTTACTTGTATTAATACCATCTGAAGTTAGCTGAAGCACTGTATTTTTCCAGAAAGTCTGTGTATTAGTGTGTCTGGTTCTGTGGGAATAAACAACGTGGAGGTTTCCATCCCTCTTGTCTTCACAGAAGAACTTGGTAATTTGACACCTGACCTCTTAACCCAGCCGTCGTTTGTAGAAACCAAATTTCCTTCCCCACGAGGAAGAATTTGAAAGAAAATGTTGGTTGCGATGAATTCAGCATCATTGCCCCACCAGACCCCTCTCTGCTATGTTACTACAAAAGGAGACAATTTGGCTCCAAATTGGTAATGTGATTCTTTTTTGGAAAAAAAAAAAAAAAAATAGGTCTAAATTTCAGCCTTATCTGAGGTTAGCATTATTAATTCATAATGAGCTACCATGTGGCCATCATGGGCTGAGACTGCTGTGCATGCTAGTACATACTGAGCAAAAATACTGCTGTGAATAGATAGACTGTATTTATAGACCTGAGGACAAAATCCTAGCTTTTATTAAAAAAAAACAAAACTAAACTAAAACTAAAAAGAGAGCATTTATGCACTTTTAATGAATGTGGAGCTTGCCAAAATCTCTGAAATTGGTCCAGAGGTTTGGAATGAAGAATTATCATTTGGAGATGGAACAATACGAGTTCTTCTGCAATTTCAGTAGCAATCCCCAGACCTGTTTTCTTTATCTCATGAAAACTTTAGAAACATAAACAAGTGCTGAATTGCCACTAGTACTGAATAATGTGGCTTTTATTGTTGCCTGGGTTCTTCTATATATTCAAGAAAGCAGTGTAATACTTATTAATAGACAGTAACTAAAGATGGCTGTGATCTAGTTTGTTGAAAATTTCTCAGTACCCTTAATTTGTTAGTAAATTCAATATGTTTTATTTAAGCAGAATCATATATACAGTATATTAACTTTTTTTCCAGGCAATCTTTACTCAGCACAGAAAGGCCAGATGTATGGGAATTGTAAAAAATCAGGATATGCATAAAAACTGTTCAAGTGCATAAAGCAGCCCCATCTGGAAGACATCTAACAGAAATGAAGTTGTACAAAACCATTCCATTGATAATAAAGCTAATTTTTATGGGTCTGACAAGTATGTAATTATGTTCAGTGGTGCTTTTCAGATTTTATCACAGTCAATAAACCGCAGTGGTAATTTCATTCCCATTTGACATATTTACATGGAAACATTTGATTGGAGGAATTAGTAACCCTGAAAGCCTTGATAGATATGTTTTAATGATCTGTGACCTCCGCAGTCCCTCATCTGTTTATTGTTGCAACAGGCGAGAAGTCGTTCCTCTGTGACCTTTGTGGCTTTGCCGGCGGGACGCGTCATGCCCTCACCAAGCATCGGCGGCAGCACACAGGTCAGTAAAGCTGTCTTGACTCTTTGCTATGTTTTCTCCAGCAAGGGAGTCCCTCTACACTGGGGAGAAACGCAAGTCAAATAGCACGTTACAGCGCAAATAATACAACGGCTCATGGTTTGCTTTGCTTCTTCTTGGTTTTGTAAAATCCGTATGCCCGAGGTCTGCATCAAATCTGCTAGCTGGGAGTTTGAGTAATTGCTTGGGATGGGGTGGGGGGTATTTTTTGTGGTTTTTTTCTGAAGGAGTTAGAATTCTAAAGACTGGCTTTCTTCTTTAAATGAATGCTAAGTCTACTATTTTTTTTTTTTTTTCCAAGGCCCAAATAGATTACCTACTGTGAAGATTTTGCAAGAGTCTGCTAGAATGTCCCTGGGTGAAAATTAGAGACTACATATGGATTAATCCATTATTTTGGACTGAGACATAGTTGAAAGCTAGTGTTGTTTCAGTTGCCCTTTTGTAATTTTAAGATAGTTTGTAATTAATAGGTGCAACTTTAAGAGTTACCACATGGTTAGCATGTAAAGCAGGATTTCTCTCCCAGAATTAGTAAAGCTTTCTTAGCACCTGGTTATAAAAATTTTATATCCGCTAAAATTAAATTGGTTCTTAGTTTCAGAAGACCAGAAAAAGTGTAAGTATTAAACATTTATTAATACATTTTACCTTAATTGTGCTTTTTAATAGTTCCTTGTAAGTGTTTGATTATTTGAATAGATTTTGTTCAAACAGATGCAAAAGTGTTGCTGCTTAAGCCACTGTAGTTTTAGTTTTATTGACTAGCAGGAGGATAATGTAAAATCAGGAATTGCTGTTTGAGTTCTACATGACCATTGTCTAATGTACAGTGGAAAGAAATGGCTAACAAATGGGAAGCTGTAGTTACATCATGAATATTCCATAGATTTTGTAAAGGAATCTCAGTGAGAGGTTTTATTATGTCCCTGAATAAACTAATCTTGATTCAGGACATACACCATCTAAGTATGTAATTTCCTGGAGAGAGCTACTCTCTTTCTTGAGAGCCTGAAGCCATTCTTTCTACCCTGTTTTCAGGGTATTAAAGCAACTACATTTGGAGGAGGGTCTGATGCTTTCAAAAAGGTGGGGTTGAATACACTGAAACAGAAAAGCTCTAAGAAAAAAAATAGGCAGGGCCAAATTTTGGTGCAAGTCCAATCAGTAATCATCCTTCTAGAATTTGTCTTCTGATAACAAAGAACCTAATTAGTATAAAGTTAATAGCAAAGTAATAACGAGCCTCCAGGCCTGACATAAAATAAAAAGTTACGCCGTGCTCAGTTTCCATTCACTATAGGAAGTCTGTATTTTTAGAGTGTCTAAGAAAAGGCATTTAGTAAATAATAAGTCCTCATAGTACTACGCTCTCTGAATGCTAACAGGTACAACTGCAACTAACAGAATGGAATTCGTGTGATTCAGTTGTAACTTAACAGTTTCCATTTTTTCTGGAGCTCTGAAGAATTTTCACATG
Source organism: Apus apus (assembly GCF_020740795.1). Taxonomy (NCBI): domain Eukaryota; kingdom Metazoa; phylum Chordata; class Aves; order Apodiformes; family Apodidae; genus Apus; species Apus apus. Next base: position 96,465,050 of record NC_067283.1, on the reverse strand, counting down.
TTGGCTGAATGTTGCCAAATGTAGGCTATGGATGAAAATTATGGGTTTTTTCTTTAGCAGAAAGCAATCATTGTTACCAATAGGATGGGAACTACCTTCTGGTTTTTATGGGCCTGCCACTTGGCACACTGGGATCATGCATATGTCTAGGACTAATAGTGCAGCCACACAAATGCCAAACAATAATTTCAGAATGGAAAAGTGGAAGAAATGCATATTCTTTTCTTTACCTTTCTTGTCTTTACCTATTCCATGAGTGCAGATCTGGTTTCTCAGAAACATAAGCCCTTATCATTGGTTATGTATTTGAATTTTTTGTACTACTAGGCCACAAGCCAATAGAAAAAATATTTTCTTTTTGTTTTATTTCCAAATTTGGGCTAAGAATGTGGTATATTCTTGGTGAAAAGCTGTTGAGGTTTTTGAAGACATTTTGCCCTTCTTTTGCCAGTATGTTAGCAACTTGTGTGCTAAGATCACAGGCATCCACAGATTATAGATCATGAAGCTTGCATCTAGCAGGCATAACTTTTTATTTTATGTCAGGACTGGAGGCTCGTTATTACTTTGCTATTAACTTTATACTATACAGGACAGTATCTCAGAGGCAGAGGGATCTATCTTTTTGGCGTTTATCTGCCTCTGTGGCACAAACAATCAGAGATGATTGTTTAGCAGAAAAATTATCTGTAGCTTCTATTTGTTTCAAGGAGAATGACACTATCCACCTTTGCCTGCGTTGTTGTACTTAGGTGGGTTCCCTTGTATTTTCACCCAGTGCACAACTTTATTCTGTTCTTAGCTGCATGAACTCCTGCTTGTACCTGTACTTTTTCTTCTGTGTCCCCAGTTGGCACAGTTTTCCCACAGCAGAATGCCAAAGCAAATTACAATGAGGTTTGAATGGGATAGGTATCAAAAATAGTCTAAATGGCTTAAATAATTCCCTACTGTAATACAAGCTGTCTGTGGGGCTGACACAGAACATCTTCCAATCCAAGATTTACTTCTGTCACCTGTCAGAGACCCTTGATTCAAGGGCAAATGAGCAAATCCTTACCTGTAGTTTAGGAGTCTTAACCAGCTTAACAAGCCTCCTCTCATCCCAGCTTCAAGGCCTGAGGTGTCCTGACACCCCAGAGAAATGTTCAGCTGCTGATAGATATTTGACACAAGAGAAGACTGGCTGTAGCACCAGCTACTTAGGATTCTGATGCTTTTGATTCTAGTATGTCTTACCATGTTCCTCTCTTTTTAGATCAGATTATTTTAACGTACCTGGAGAAACACTTTTACTTTGCGAAAGACACATTTTCTTTGGAAATATTACAGGGGGCATAAAGTATAACTTAGTTAATTCACTTTTTATTTATATATATATATATAAAATAAGTATACAGTATAATTTAGTTTATTCAAGGCTGGCAGAATCTAGTCCTCGATTGCTCATGAAGCAAACTGTAGGGACTAGTTTGGCAAACAGGATGTTATCCCTGGAAGATACAAGTTTGGTTTTCAAATGAAAAGAACAGACATGTTCAACTGAAAGAAAAAGGCATTCATTTTAAGACTTCAAAAATGTTTGTACTTAATTTATTTCCAAATATGATGCATCTCCATTCAGATTTCCTTGATATAGGCCTTCTCAAATGTAAAGTACAAGTGTGAAGCACAGAAAAATAATTTGACCTATCGAAAGATCGCTGGTGTTTCATCAGTTGTTGTTTTTTTTTTTATTATTCTGTGTTAAATATGTCCTTAATTGCTGACTTGGTCCTGTGAGAAGTGCACACTTCGAACACAGAATAAGCTAAGTTGTTGGCAGATTTTGTCCTGGTAAAATGTTCAGCATTATTTTATTATCTGAATGCATCCTGTTCCACTCATATTCTGCAAGAATCAATCTATTAAATTCGGCAAGTCTTTCACTAGCTAAGTACCAGTGGCTTCATCTTCTATTTCTTTTTAATTGGCAACGTCCAGAGTTTGACCAGAATTTTATCATACTGTAAAGAATGCTTACATCTCTGTCTTTGTTGAATGCTTTACAATAGGCAAATGTGGCTGCCCAGGCTAAGAGCAGAAATTGTCTTTAGAAACTCAGACCACTTGCAACATCAGCTGTTGCTATGTGGTAAATAAGGGACAGCTTGTGGTGCTGCAAGAACATATATGCTGCAGTTCTTTTGCCTGGGAGGAAAATTTTTCATCTTTGGAGTAATCCTGAAGCTTTTTTTTTTTTTTGCTTCTTATTTTGTCCCATTGAGAAAATCTGCCTCAAGATAGAAAGATAAATAATGTTGCAAATTTTTAGTGTTGACTGAATTTAGAATTAGTTGAATTCCACAAAGAATTTAAGATATTATCTGAATTTCATAAAAAAAAGAGCAAATAACTTCCAAATCAGCCACCAAAAGCAAGTACACGCACACAAGAGCAATGTATAATATTGCATAATTTAAATATTTTTCCTTAATCATGATCAACTCAGTAATTGCATAAGAGTGAAATAAACAAGCAAGGGTAATTATATCTGGTTTGAAATGAAAACACTCAATTCTTAATTTTCAGTCTTTTAGTTTTAATGTTTTTGTTATTGTTCTGTTCTCTTCCTTTATTGGCTGCCTTTTCGTATCACTCTAGTTTTCCCTTCCTCTAGATGTTTCCTGGTAAACTTCTGTTTCAAGCTGTAGTAGCTGGCTCACTCCAGCACTACTGATCAGTCACAGCTTGTGTTCTCTTGCATGACATTCCTTTTTTAAAGTTGGTTATTGCTCCTGCAAATTGGAAAAACCCCATGGCAGTCTACATTCGCTTCTTGGGTTTTGGTTGTGGTGGAATCTTCCTGGGGATCACAGAAGTACATTCCAGTAGTAGATTGGTCAAGGGTATGTACACTTACTGTGTAGAGCAATTCTACAAGAGTCACCCTGAACCTAGGGAACTGCTTAGGAAGATTGTGTCTTTGTTCAAATATTTTCATGAATTTTTGAAGATGGTAGGTCATATTGTACAGATCACTGTTTGTATGATTGCTTCTGCTCACTAATTTCAATCTAGTGCTTCTCAAGACATTTATAGGTCAACATAATAAAGAAAATTTAATAATATATGTATTTTTATCCAGATGAGTGACTCACTTTGTGCTTCTGTTTCTCATGTGAACTGCTCTTTGACTTTAATGTGTAGTTACATTACTCGGCATTGAATTTAATGTATATTGTAGCCTCTTCCCTTCAAATTCCCCACCACAGCTTAAAAAAATTATAATGTTGAATACCACAGGAAATGTAGCACAGTAAGAAGACTTACTGCTCTTTTCAGCAAGAGGGGAGGGGAAATTTGAAGAAGATATATATTCTTTTTCCTTTTCCATTTATTGCAGCATTTGAAGTAGAGTGTGAAACTTGATGATAGCAAACCCGTGGCCAGAAATGGCATCAAAAACCTGGGTATCGTAAAACTTTCTACTTAAGAGAAATTGTTTAGTGGAACAATTTCCCCCCCGTTTCTGAGCATACAAAAGTCAATCATTTTTTTGCTATGGAGGATCAGCCCTGTGGCATCTGCATCATGGATATACTCACTTTTTTATGTCCTATATGCAAAAAGTTGACTAGACTAAAAGCAAACAGAATTTAATATAATTCAGGCTTTGTTAGCAAGCCTCTAAGTGCCACTCCAGGGAACAGCCTTAACAAACACTAGAATTAGTTGGAAATAAGAAGGAAATAAGAAAAATCCTGTAACATGTAAGCAGATGGTTGCATTTTGTGGTCTACTCATTCAACACATCATATGAAAGACAAATAGGACTAAAAGCAGTAGTGTCCCATTGACACAACCGAAGTAAGAGTTCTAAGATTCTGAATAGTTGCTCAAGACTTGCAAACTGAAGCACCATTTGCTTTTTTTTTTTTTCCCATCATTTATGTGAAAGCTGGATCCTCAGTAGCACATTCGTATAAATGCTGTATATAATCTATAGGTAGAAATTGGACAGTCGTGATTATAAATAAAAATGTCACTTTGCCATCCAGAAAAAACATCTATCACCAAAATTTATAGTTTTTGTTACTGTGTTATTTCATTTTTCCTATAAAAAGTTAATAACATAACTGCAGAGAGAAACTTGATTGCAGTAAGGTGTGCTCTGTGTCCTAAAAATCTTATAATCAAAGACAGAGGACTCAAAAGAGGTAAAATCAGAGAAAAGAGGACGAAGGAAAGAAAACCAAAGCTGTAATTTGGGTAGTGAAAGAAAAAAAAAAAAAACACAACTAAGATGCTAAAAGAAGTCAGTTCCGAATTTGGAGACACAAGAGAAAAAGAAATTATCAGTCTATTAAGCCTAGTGCTTTTGCACAAACTGGTGTTCCCCATGATCTGACCCTCTTATCTGGTGCTTTCCCAAACTTACATTGTTGGAGCTGAAATTCTCCATGTCAGGTGACTTAAACAACTGGTGCACTTCAAAAGTTACTTGAAACATCAGCAAAAAAGGAAAACCATTTTTTCTTTTGTTATCCTGTTATGAAACATAGCTTTTTGAAAGTGCTTGAGTTAAAAAGAAAATTAAAAACCCCAAAGAAAATAGGTCCTTGATCTTGGAACCTGTGTCCTTCCTTTTTACCTCCACAGATCTTGTTGACTGTTGGGGCATTTTGGGGCACCTGTTATTCTTTTTTGTGGGGTTTGTTATTGATAAAGTTAGAGATGGTAAGAAACAGACAAGTCTTCTATAATGTCAAGGTGGGGAAGGAGTTGATTTGGAATTTTTCACCTTTATTAGTCTTTAAGTATGTAGACTTCGTCTTTTCACTTTTTTATATACGCTATTTTTATAGTTATTGCATAGTATTGTTTTAAAAATACTGACAGTATCACTTTTTAAATTTGTATTATTTTAATTTTGCATTAATTCAATCCCTGACTGGGGTCAGGGACAATCCTGGAATACTTAATGGCAGGCTGTATAAAAACAAAATTAAGTTTATTTCCCAAGATGTATGGGGACAAGAAAGGGAGAAGGAAATTTGGGACGATAAGGAAGACAAAAAATACTTGAATTAGCAGGACCATGAAAGACTTAAGGAAATACACAAATAAGTAAAAGTACTGCTGCTACAGCTAATATACTATTCAAAATTCTCCAACCCAAAGAAGTGTCTAGTCTTCTTTTGGTTTTTTCAACTGTACTTATCCACCAGGTTAATTTTCTGATAAAATAAATACATTTTCCTCTGTGCAGCTGCTAAGAATTACAGGCCATGCTAGGCCGTCTTTTTTCTTCCCAGTTTAGTTGGCTTTTGTTATGTGGTGCTTCTGTGATATATTTTCTGTCAGGTGAGATTTACACATAGTCCACTTGACAGAAGCAGTTAGCCACAAGGATTTCCTAAGGAGAAACTTCCTGGAGCATTGGGCATGGATTATAATTTTTCTTTTGGTCATGGTGGAATTTCCAAGCCCTCCTGGCTTCCACAGGCCTTCACTCATTTGCTAGCCCCAGTAGCTCTGCTCCAGCACAGAAGCAGACCTTTACCCTGATCCATTCTCCCCTGAATGGCAAGCTAAAACTCTCCCTTCAGTTCAGATCTGCTTTTTTAAAGAGGAAAAGCTGGCAAGGTTCTAATGCATTTTAAATGAAAGCATCTAAAATAACTATGTGTGTTATCTAAAATACCTGTAGCTTTACTACTTAGGCTTGAAAATGTTGCTCTTTAATATTAGAAGATAAAATAAATCAGGCACAGGAAATCTTCCATTCAAGAACAAGTTATGTTGCTTGGGAGTCTGTGGCCTCCCAGAGAGTTTAATTGAAGCAGCAGCCAGTACCATTCAAGCTGCTGGAAGAATCAGCTTCTCCAGAGCAGAGAGTCAGTGTCTGACAAGAAAACCCCATGTGGGGCAGCAAAGACATACTTTCTAGCAGTCTCAATTTGTCCAGAATAGAGGCTTCTGCATTGTGTCCTGCCCCTTCACCTTTCCTTGTCCCATGAAACAATAAATAAAAAATACTTGCTGGTCTTCTTTCCAGCAGCTGCTAAAAGCAATTATTTCAACTCTTTATGGAGCTTTCAGTAGCTGCTCAGTTGTCCTGTACAGGATTATGGGCTTTTCAGGCCTGAGGACCTTGCATTTCATTTTCCCTTGGGAGAAAAGAAAAACACCAATAGTCTCCAAGAATTAAAAATGCAGATTTCTCTCCCTCTAAGAATTCTGGTAGTGTCCTTGGAAATCCTGAGTGTCTCATCCTTTAAGCAGGCTTGAAAAGTCTGGATTGGAGGCACAGCTGCTTGGGTGTGGCCTACTGATAGTGATGTGTCTTCTGCTGGTGGCGTGTATCTCCTGTCAGGCTGAAAAGCTGCAAATTGTACCTGCTAAGAGGGTTCACTTTTGAAACTGCCTATTCTAGACCTCTGAATAGTCAACAAGGTATGTGTCCATCCCGAGCAGTTTTATTCAGACTTCTTGTTAGAGGTGTTGATTCCTTACCTGCTCTTTAGGATAGATATTTCTGAAGGCTTGCACAATGCAGTCGAGATCACCAAAGTTAGGAGCTGCCTTTTGCTTCTGCATACAGAAAGAAACCTATTTCCTCCTTAAATGGCAATTACATGTGCCTGTAAACCACACAGAATACTTCTAGAGTAACCAGTTGGAGAAATGGGATGCAGGTGTCTTAGCTAGGTGTCACAGTATCTGTATCTGTCATGAGATTTCATCTTAGTGTTTTCTAAGGGGCAGACCTTTCTGCTGGAGGGAAAAGTACTGTTTTCACACAATAATTTATAAGCTATGTATTTTTATCTTTCTTCAATTAGTAATCCTCTAGAAATTTTCAGTGCAGGTGGACATTCAGCAGAGGTTGAATTTTAGTCTTCTGAGTATATTATTGTCTTAGTCTAGATTTGGTAGTTGGTTGGTTTTATTAATCTTTCAAGTCCTGCTTCAGTCCCTGCTGAAATTGGCCCACTGTTCAGAAAAGATTCACAGGGCAGAAGGATAGCTAGCAAGAAAGAGAGACCTGAATTGTGGTTCATATACTCGGTCCTGGTTTGTGTGTACTATTTAATGGATAAGAATAAAAATCCAGGACCAGAAACAAAAGCAAAGACACTTTCCTCACAGAGATGTTCCTTTCTGAGCAGGCACTGAACTGAAAACAAGCCTCAAACTGATTTCTCACCTTCTGTATCCAACGGTGTTCCAGTCAGGGCGGTTCATGGGCCCAACTTCTACGGAAGGTGTAGGGTGAGACGAATGCCTGTCACCTGGTGATATTTCCATGAAGGGCCAGTAACATGGTTACTCTGTTTCAATGCAGTTCTTTCTCCTTCTTTTTGCAGCTGTGTAACACCACATGGAAGTCATCTAGCTACTGATGTGAATATGTCATAGTGAGAATAGTATTTGGCAATTAATTCATTGTATTTGGAAATATATTTTTTTTATTTGCTGTTGTTATATATACATGGACTAAAATATATCTCATGGGACTTGCCAGTAATTTAGACCTGTCTTCCTTTTGTGTTGATGAAAACTGATAATGCATATCTTCTCTTGCCATCTTCTAGGAGAGAAACCATTCAAATGTGATGAGTGTAACTTCGCTTCTACAACACAATCACATCTGACACGACATAAGCGTGTCCATACTGGAGAGAAGCCTTACAGATGTCCCTGGTGTGACTACAGGTAATGACTCATTAACTAAAGCATGATGAGAGAAGGGTTAAGGTGATCAGATGAGGTTCATTTGAAGTCACCGATAAAAATATATTGCCATTAAAACACCATCAGTGCAGCAGTAATTGCATATTAAATTAGGAGCTAAATTTAAAAACTTAGTCTTCAGAATTTAGGTATTACTTTATAAAGAAAAACAAATGATGGGAAACCTTTTAGTGGTAACACTGCAGTGCTAATGCTGAGTGTTTGTTTCACAGCTGCTCTAGTGTCTGGTAGAATTCTCCATGGTGAGGCCACTTATCTGCATCGCCTTTTCAAATCAGTTGCAGTTTTGAAATTTTTCTCGGTTGAGTTGCAACCATTTCACTAAGAAAGGAAAAGTCTCCTAAAAGGCTTAGCAGCCTAAATACTCACTAGACACTTATTAGAAGGGGAAGCAACTGGAGCTAGTTACAGTGCTGCAGAGTCTTGTTTTTCTGCTCCAGTTTTCCTTCTCCTTGCCAACCAGGGTGTTCGGATGAGAGCTGGCAGTTGGGTTGGTTGCTTGGCAAAGTCTCTCATGTGTCATCCCTAAACCCCATCCTGTTAGGGCAATAGCTTAAATTCTCAAAAATTACATGAATGGACAGTTAAGATTACTTGTGGTGCTCGTCCCACGTGTCTTTTGTTCATTATAGACTACTTAGTAAATTATCTCATATTGCTTCTTAAGTGCTTCTTTACTTTTCTTAAACATACGTCTGCAATCTTGAATACTTTTAATACTTTGCAGTGAGGTGACTAGTTTGTGTTTACTATGAAGAAATTCATAAAAGTTATTCATAAGTAATTTGCAAGAGCTGATATTCCAAAAGTTGTTTTTTTTTTTTTAATCAGTATTTTATTTGATAAATGGCGTATGATTATGTGATTAGATGCATGTGCTGTATGCATGTATGCAAAAGGAAAAAGTCAAGCATTTGATTGACTTGGTGGCATTTTTTATTTTCTTTTAACACTGAGCATACAACTGTAGTCTTCTTTTAGTATAAATTTTAATGTAGTTTCCTAAAGCTAGATTATATAACAAAACCTAGCCACTCATAATACCTGGTTTCATACTACTTATGAGCTACTTTACAGACAGCTCCTGTACAGAAAGCCTCTACAGTGATCATGCAGGTTCTGTACAAAACTTTTTGTTGCAGTCTCTTGTCCATGTGGAGCGAATGCTCTGTGAACTCTTTTGTATTGAGCATCTATTAAATTACTGCCCAGAACTGTAAAGAGCTGAATTTTATAACCTCAGGGGCCTTCCTTTTCTGTGCTGCTACCTTAAGGGTCCACCTGGGTTTTTTTTCAGAGGGGGGTTGTTTTGTTTGGTTTTGGTTTTGGTTTTGGTTTTGGTTTTGATTTGATAGTATGGTTTCTGTCAACTTCAGTAAGTCATCTAAGAAAGAGAGGTGGGTTTGTGTTTGTGAGAGTGGTTGCATTAAAAGGTCTGTGTTGAGTGAAGTGAGAGCATTTAAGCAACAGCGTGGCATAATGTGCTGCACTGAAGGTAAAAAAGAGTGCTAGTTTTGATGCTGCATGTGTGAGGGGGCTTAATCTTGAGGTCATCCACTTGAACAAACCATCCTAATGGGAAGGATTAGTCTTATTGAGCTAAGTTATGAGCATGGGTTATGGTGGGTTTGAGCTCCTGGCTTGAAGACTGGGAGCACTGTAGATGTGAACCGGTTTGCAGTTTGGGGTTTATTGCACATATGCAATTAGTGGACACAGTTCCCTCTCTCAGTATGACAAACTGCATAACTTCAATGCGCTGTTTAGTGAAAGATGGGAGATCATTTTTCTTTGGATAGACAGTTTTCTGTATGGGATACAAATTGCAAGAAATGACAAGTTTTTCACTAGTATTTGCTTATATGGAGGTTATTATAAAAGCAGCAAGCATAACTTATTTAATCAGAATTAACAAGAAATCTCTGAGCATCCCCTGCCTCTGTATTATTGAAAAGTAAATGTTTTGTGGTAATAAGACTTTAGTTTCCATCCCTTGCAGGCCAATTTTGACTTAATCTTTGGAGGCTGATCTCTACAGATACCAGCTGATGAAGCTTTGACTCTGCAGGAAATTTGTTCTGACCTCAGCTGAAAAACATCTGGCAGAGATGTAGGAATCAGAGCTGTGCTGCTGCTGCAAGTTCATAGTGGCAGTGAGGTGCTCTGTGTAGCTGCAGAGGAGCGAACAGAGGGGCTGCTGTATTTATTAGCCCAGCAGTCCTGCTCATGCCTGCCAGTTTCCACAGTCCTGGGATATTTAGCCAGCCTTGTTGGCAAGTATATTTTTTGCTCTGTATCCTCCTGTCTCATTCTTTTCTCTCTTCTTTTTTTGTTTTAAAAATACAATTTTAAGTGAATCACGTTGCCTCCTTGTTAACCCACCTTTTCACGGAAAGGTATTAGGAATTCTATAGATAATGTCCTTTATGCCAGTTCAGCAGATGTAATGTACTCTTGCAAGTGTCACCTAAAGAAAACATAAAATCAAGATTTTACAATCTGCTGACCTAGTATTAAAAAATTCACCACCATTTCTAGTGGTTGAGTTCTCACTGTGGTGCTTTCAGCTCAGCCCTTGCACTGTAAGTTCATCCAGACTATTTCAGATGTTGCTGTTTAGTGTTGCTTGGCAACAGCAGACTCCTTAATAACCCTTGTAGTTGCAATGAGGTGAATATTCCTTGTTTTGTTTATTGCTATGGATTAGAATATTATTAATGCTACCATAAAGTCTCCTTTCACAGATGGGTGAAGTGATCTCTGTACTCTATAAAGTGGCTTGAGACACTTGAGTTAAAAGAGTGTCTAAATACAAGGTATTTTAATTATTGCTGTTCAGCTCATCAGTGCTCAAAGGGTTCTTAAGAGATTCCTGATTTCAAGCTTTTCAGTTCCTCAGGAGGGAATTGTAAACAATCATCCTGCAAAAACTCTTGCCAGTCTGGTGAGTGAAAGGCTAGCTAACCCTGGCTAGAAGTACAGAAAGAAAGGCTATTAAAATAAACTAATCTGAATTTAGGGACTGTTATGAAGGTCTAGATCACCTGTGACTGGACAGGAACCTAGAACTATTTTTATTTTTTTATTTATTACACTATGGGAAAAATATTGATTTTGGCTGCATGGAACAGAAAAGGGCATTTATTGTCTATATAACCCACAGTGTGGGAAATTCCTTTCTTAACTAGGAAAAGACATGAACGGATGTGGCTTTCTGATGTGAATAATAAGCTAACCCAGAGCTTTTAGCTAACAAATTGCATATTCTCAATAGTACAAATACTCCCCAAAAGAAAATGAAATATTTTACTAATTTTATTTTACCAATTTACTTTTATAATCTGTTTATGGTTGTGCTTAAATGTTCTTGCAAAAATGTTATCATCTCTACTTTCTGTCCTGTGGCCACTTGATACTTATTTTTGTCTAAATCTTTTGTATGTTGTTAACAAAGACATGAACATCTGCTTTTCCACATAGCAGTATCCAACTTCTAGTAACAATTATAATTTTAAATCATATTTTCAGTTGCGGTTTTACAATCTAATTCCTTTTGAAAGAAGAAAAATATCTTATATTCATAAATATAAATTTTTGCTTGTTAAATGTTTTGGTTATATATTTTACATTTGTGTTTTCAATTTAGTTTTGCCCTATTTAGATAAAAAGGTGCACAATTTCCCTTGTGTTTACATTTTCAAATCAAATGTCTGTATTCTTGTCAGTTTGCTTTGTCATACAAAAATGTTCATTCACTCCTAACTAATGTTCAACTTAATTTTATAATACAGAATTGGTCTCATAGGGCCCTACACCACTATTACATATGCAATGCTTTTTTTATATTTCTTACTAATTTTAAAAAGTTGTGGTTTGTGGCTAAACTTTTCAGAATACATGATCCTAGAGTTATACTAACAATAATACTGAAGAGCCATATAACCTCCTGAAACTGAATGCTTGTGAACTTCAACTGATTTCTAAATCTGTTCGTTGTATGGGCTGTGGTCAGACTTTCTAAACCTGTAGCATGTTTAGGCACCTGCATTTAACCTGATTTCAGAAGGGCTAAACTCCCGTAAGTCTGATTATATCAATGAAATATGCAAGTATTCAGTATTTTTAAAAACTGAACTGGTTTTGTGTGTGTGTGCCTAAAGTAAAGAATTAGAACTCGCATTTTAGCCATATGGTAGGCTTTGGCTTTTAATTCAAATGCCTTTGGTACTGTCTTCTCGTGTAACTATGACAGCTTCTCAAGCAAGTAATAATTTCTGTTCATGGTGTGTGTGAGGGGGATATTCAGCGTGAAGTGGATTTGCATTACATTGTTTCACATTGGCAGGGCAAAAGGCAGAGCCCTGCTTTTTGTGCATGGTCAAAATTGTTGGAGTTCAGGGCTCAGGAGCACCAGCATAGTTTTGTGATACAGAAACAGTATCGCTGCAACTTTGACCATGAGAATGTGGGACAGGTATGTTGTTAATGTTCCTTTTGTCATCCCTGTGCTGTGATCAAACGAAATTAGTCTCATTTCTCTGGGATTCCGCTGTATGGTTAATTTTGCATAGAGGACCCATGGTGGTGAGAATAAGGAGGGAAGGAAGAGGAACATTCAGGGGACTGGTGGTGTTCTGCAGCCATAGATAAAGGGTTTAGTAGCTGTATGAAACAAAAAGCCAGGCCAGCAAAACAGCATTCTGTAAATGCAGCTTTCTGTAAAGTATATGACTTGTGAAGGATGTCTTGCAAGACTGAGAATAAATAGCATACATTTTTAATATAATTATGTAAACTAAAATAAATATTTTACATTTATTATGCATAATAAAATAATTAGACAACATTCTGTAAGGGAATATGGCATCTGAAATTCCAACTGCAGAAGGATTCATTGCGTATTTTCAGCAGCAGTGGCAGCATGACTTAGGGGGAGTGACTCCACAGGGGCTACTTGTCTTTTTTTTGGACATCTCTAGGGAGTTCCTATTTCCCTCTGACTTATAGTATCTGCTCATAGATTGTAAAGATCAGTTTGTAATACAGTCCAGGATTTGCACCTAAGTCATAAGAATGTGCAAGCTAAGTGTTTTCTCTCTGCTTATTTTGTTCAATTTAGTAACTTCTGGTTATGTTAGTATGACCACATCAGCTGTGTTATATCTGGTTATATCAAGGATAACTAGGGACTCTTTAAATGCTTAGGTAACAATATGTGCTCATTCATAGCAAAACTATAAAACTCTTAAAGGCAACTTCTAGATAAGATGATGAAACAGTGTATTTATCATTAAAACATTAACATTAACATGCTCTTTGTAACCAGTGAAATTTAATATGCATGTATAGGAAATAACTAGGTTATACAACTGTATGGAACATTAAGCTGATGAGGACTCCAAGTGGTAACCACCACTGTGCTGTGGAAAACCACTTTTATATATGTATAGCACAAAAGTAGAATTAGGCAAAAAAGTCTATACTTTGTACTAATAAGAAATTGCTAAGGAATATAATGCATGCATGTAATAGAGCAAACTGAGCCTTAAGGAAGCACTTAAGTTTCTGTTGCAATCAGCAGCAGGAGTTGAGGATATCCAGTGCCTTGTGCTAGCAGACTTATAAACAAATGGAGATAGAAGCTTGGAGACAAATTCTGTCAGTGCATGGGCATAGTTCCCAGATGCAGACTCCTCAGATTATTATTCAGCCCTTAGTTTTTAATAAACGTTCTTATGAAATATAGGTTAATATTTATATTGATCTGGAATAAAATATGCTGTAGCATTTAAATTTCTGAAAGAAAAAAAAAATCTGAAATAAAATTTAGATATAGCCACAAAACCACTAGTTACTTGGGAGCGTATATGGCATAAAAAACAATCGTTAGTGTTATTCCCTTTATGATGCTTCCTGTGCTTAGTAAAACTTTTTAGATTCACCTAAGTTATAGCAGATAGTTCATGTGGTAAATTCAGAATAAAATACGTATTAAGAGGTAGTGCAAAATACAGATCAACATTCATGTTAAATAAGACACTGGAGGTCAGATGTGGTTTCTAACATTCAGAAACTTGGAGAACCAGAGAGCACACAAATAATGATATGGCTTTTGTTGGGAGTTGTGTTATGCTGTCTGTACTGACTGAGCAATCCTGTCTCTGCAATTTTGGAGAATCATGTTGGTGGCAGAATACAAAAGAACTTAAACTGCCTCTCTCACAGCCCTCCCTGCCCTCCCTGCAGGATTTTTTCTTTAAAAACAGCATATATGTACATGGACAAATATGTTGGTGTTCAAAGACTCGATAAGTGCCCTGTAAAGAGACACAGCATGCAACACTACAGTCACTTTGTGAAGTCCTTTGTTTTCCATATTTTTAATTAATAGCACAGTAAATGCACTGTACTTGGTAGAAAGGTTTTTATTTATTTTAATGAATAATTCTTACTCCTTATGTTATGGAAATCCATCAGGAATCCCATGAGCATTGGTAACTCCAACTTCTTTTGTTGTTGTTGTTTGTTTTCTCCTTTTTCTCCTTTTTCTCCTTTTTCTCCTTTTTCTCCTTTTTCTCCTTTTTCTTCTTTTTCTTTTTTCTTTTTTCTTCTTTCTTTTCCCTTTTTGTAACAAGCCCCCCCCCTGTTTTTTTGAACAGGAAATTTCCTGTTCTTATAGTGCTTCCGAAAAAAAGGTACAGTGAAGATCTTCTTTTATGTCTACAAATAAACTTTCATTTGTTGGAATAATTTGATCTAAAAATAATTATTGGTAGCATAGCTTAATATCACCCTTTTAGGTAAAAATTAGTTTAAAAAAGGCTAACGTGGCAATATAGGCAATATATGTTTTCTTTGCTCTTTACCAAATAAAAAAATAAATAAGTTGGTTTCTTCTACCATTCCTTGATCCCCAATCCATTAATTATAAAAGGGGCAAAACTACTTCTGGGGTTGGTCAATCTACAAGGAATTATTTCTGTTTCTAACTGCTAGCTAATTATCTGGCTAGGAATTAGCAATCTTAGAAAGTATTTTGGTATTGTTACAGGCCTTAGAGATGAAATTAACAGACACTAGCCTATTGTGTTATATGTGGTTTATTCCCCAGGCAATATGGCTGTAAAAATTTCCTGTATTAATGCTGCCTTTGTGACAGCCTTTTCTTTTCCTTCTTCCTACATGACATACAAAACAGGTTAAAATGTCAGGAAGTGACAGAAAAGAAATTCACTTCTGAAGTGGTTCCAGAAAGAGGTGCAGCCCAGTAGAAGGGGGAGAAAGGGAAAGTTTTCATCCCTTTAAAAGCTGATGAAAATGACAGAAATTAATTAATTGCTGAATAGAAAGTAAAAGAAGGAAGTCCTGTTTAATTGGCCCACTATTAAACAGGAGAGGTGAACTAGTCACCAACAGTGCTGAAAGGGCAGAGGTCCTCAACACCTTATTCACCTCTGTCTTTACCAGTGCTATTGCGTTGCAGGCCACGGGAAGAAAAGTCCAGGCTGATGCAGACACTGACCCGCAGTCAGTGAAGGAAGAGTTGGTGTGTCAGCTATTACAGAACCTCGACCCGTACAAATCGATGGGCCTGGATGCCATCCACCCTAGGGTGCTGAGAGAGCTGCTGATGTCATTGCAAAGTGGCTCTCCGTATTCTTTGAGAAGTCGTGGAGATTGAGAGATGTCCCTGAAGACTGGAGGAAGGCTGATGTTTCCCCCATCTATAAGAAGAATCCAAAGGAGGACCCAGTTAATTATAGACCCATTAGACTCACATCAGTCCCTGGGAAAGTCATGGAACAAATCCTTCTGGGGATTGTAACAAGTCAATTGAAGCACATGACTGGGTAAAGCCAACATGGATTTACCAGGGGCAAATCATGCTTGACAAACCTGATCACCCAGAGGGTGATAGTAGATAGTTCCTCCTCAAACTGGCAACTGTTCACACGTGGGGTCCCCTAGGGATTGATATTGGGCCCTATGCTGTTCAACATCTTCGTAAGTGACATGCATGTTGGGAGCAAGAGCACCCTGATGAAGTTTGCTGACAACACCAAGATGAGTGGAGAGGTTGACACTCCAGAAGGGAGAGCCACCCTCCAGAATGATCTAGACAGGCTGGAGGAGTGATGTAGCAGAAATCTTATGAAGTTCAATTGAGAGAAGTGTAAGGTCTTGCACCCGGGAACACATAACCCAGGATTGCATTTCAGACGGGGATCCACCTGCCTGGAGAGCAGCCCTGTGGAAAGGGACCTGGAAGTCTTGGTGGATAACAGGCTCCACAGGAGTGCACAGTGTGCTGCAGTGGCAAAGAAAGCCAGCAGAATGCTGGGCTGCATCAATAAGGGCATCACCAGCAAAGATCAAGAAGTCATCATCCTGCTCTACTCGGTGCTTGTCAGACCACACCTGGAGTATTGCATTCATTTCTGGTCCCTGCTCTACAAAAAGGAGGCAGACAAGATGGAGAGGGTCCAGAGAAGGGTCACAAAGGTGATCAGAGGACTGGAGGATGTGCCATATGAGGAGATGCTGAGAAAACTGGGTTTGTTCAGCCTTGAGAAAAGAAGGTTTTGGGGAGACCTTATTACAATGTTCCACTACTTAAAGGGTGGCTACCAAGAAGATGGAGATTCCCTCTTTACAAGGAGTCACATGGAAAAGACAAGGGTAATGGGCACAAGTTGATCCTGGGGAGATTCCAATTGGACACAAGAGGTAAATTTTTCACCATGAGGACAGTCAAACATTGGAATACTCTCCCAAGGGAGGTTATAGATTCCCCCACATTGGACAGTTTTGAGTGTCAGCTTGGAAGGGTGCTGAGCCATCTCATATAAATTATAGTATTACCTGGAAAGGTTGGACCAGATGATCCTTGAGGTCCCTTCCAACCTGGCATTCTGTGATTCTATGAGATGAATTGCTGAGAAGAAAGTAAAAGAAGGGAAGGCATAAGACGGAAAAAACAAACTTTTATGTCCAAAAAAGATCTTCTACTTAGATACTTCTAATGCATGAGAACCGGTGAGCAATTTTCCAAACAAATATAACTTTATTAGAAATGCCTAATTTATTGATGCTAAATGAAGTAGCTTGAAGATTCCCACAGTATTGTCCTTGTTCCTGTGACAGCTTCTGCCCAAGTTCCTCTGGAGTTATATGTTGAGGCACTTTAGGAACACAGGTACCACAGGGCTCTGCTTCCACCATGAAGCTCCCTCCCTTGAAATTGCAAGTCATGGGCCCAACGTGGCAGACCTTCACCAACTGGCAAGTCTTTTCCAGGGGCCACAATACAGCTGGTGGGACTGAGTTGGCATCTGGGATTTGGGAGACTGGTGCACCTGGCCACCCTTTCCTCAGTGGGGTGGGAAACCCCTATGGACTAAAAGCCCATCTCCAAGATCTTCAGCTTTCTCAGCAGCCTGCTTTGATGACAAAAGCAGCAGAGACTTAGAAGCTTGGAGTTCCCAGGACGTTGCTTCTTAACACATGGGTTCAAAGCTGCTGCTTAGGTTGGGTCAGTGAAATCCTTGGGAAAAATATGGAGAACATGCCTCAAAATCTCTCTGTGCCTTGCAGCTCCTCATACCATCAGTCACATTTTCTCTTTCCTGAACTGCTGGGAAGAAGCCAGTGCATTCCCCACAGGAGAAGGAAGAGCAGGCCACTTCGTATACAACATCTTGTTTTCCCTAAAGCCATTTTGCAGCCTGTAATGTATGATACTCTATTCTTATAAGGCATGGACTGGGGATATGTTTCACTTGAGGCTTTATTTACTAAGAGACAGTCTGGAGACAAGATTGTTATCCAAGTAACTTAACTGCTAACTTGCTCATTACAGCTATTGTCCCTGATTTGGATGGTCTTTGTGGCTTTGCTAGGCCTGTTTAGTTCTGAATAGCAGGAGTAGCTATTGCTGAGACTTCTTAGAGACTTGCTTTATAAAAACTAGCATCTAAAGACCTCAGTTTTGCTATTGCAACTGATGAGTACTGCTCTGATGTTATCATCATTCTTTTTTAAGAAAAATACTGAAAAAAAAATCTTAAAGATATTTGCACATACCAAGTGTTGATCAGTTATCATGTTAGTTTCCTTTGTGTCTATTACAGAAGTTGAAAGTGGCAGTTGCATTCACAGAATCTGATATTTTTTGGGTTTGTTTGTTTAGTTTTGTCTTTAAACTGTCACATATTACAAGTAACTGAACTTGGTGCTTTAATTTCTTTTTAAATGTGTTTATTCAAGAATGGAAAAATAAATAAGTCAAAACCCAGAATCCAAAATATATACAAAAAAGATTGTCCTATGTTCTTGGGTGCCTTGGACCAAAGCTATTGCTTTTAATTTTACATCCTTGGAGAAAAGGTGAGGTCTGGATGACATTCCTCATCCTCCCCTCACAGGTTATGTATGCTGAGGTTCAATGTGCAAGGAGAAACAAGCTGGTGCAACAGTGATCTTCCTTCCCCCACCCACACAGGCCAGGGGGTTAGAATGGAGACTTTTTATTTCCCCACCTCTGTCTGTAAATGAACTGAAATTTGGAGTGAGAACTGAAAGAGGCAGGAAATAGCTGCTGCTTTTCATAGCCTGAAAGCAAGTTGATTCTTCTTCCTGAAGTAAGGGTTTGCAAAGTAACTTTTGACTCTCTCAGATTGCACAGATCTCCTTGGTGCTCCCACGGTTGGTAACAAAGCTGCAGGTTTATCCCTGACCTTCACACCAACTCTAGTTGGCTTTTCCTTCTGCCAAGGCAAACAGTCCAACTCACCTTGATTCCTAGAATACAGTTTCATTCACATATATATGTATTATTTAAATAGTACTTGGAAGTAACACTTCTGATGTTTTTCTGTATTTCTATCTTTTTATAGTTTTAGTGATGTTATCATTAAAAAAAACCAAAACATACAGCTAGGAACTCTGCAGTTTATGATACTGTAAAACACTATGTTATAATACTATAATACATCAAACAGGTCTAGCCACATCATAAACAGCCTGAAGATCAACCTACTGGTTCATTGTGATATTACTGGTAGCCCTTCAAATATAGTATTTACAGCTTTATATTTGTAACTTCAATCTACTATCATTCAACCCCTGTTAAAGCTTATTATGAATTCTCTCTAAAAACTCTTGTAGTTGAGGACATCATTTGTTCTGCTAGAAATCCCTTGTGGACCATCTTCCCATACTGAGCTTTCTCAAAACATTTCAGTTGAAATTTTGTATGCACAGTCTACAGGACAAACAATACTTAAAATAATTTTGAAATTGTAGAAGGTATTGAAATTATCAAAATGAATTCTTAAGTTCTGATTTTATTTTTAGAAAAATGTGGTATTTCACATATTTTTTTGCTAACAAGCACTTGGTAAAATAGAGAGAACCATTTCCATTAGCAAATTTTTGAGATATCTGCTGTGGGTATTTTAACATATAAAAAGCCATTAGTAATTTGTTTTCTTTTCAGGAAAGAGATGTGTGTTTAGTTCAAAAAGGCAGTTTTTATAAATCAGTTGACTAGGATTGATTTTTAGCCTGATGTCACTAACTTATTCTGAAACTTGCACCAGACCATCCATCCATCTTCTGTCAGTTTCTTTAATAACTTTTTAAGCTGTTGGCCAGTTTCAGTCAAAACTGACACATGTAGTAGTTACTGAGATAATTTAAGTTCCTACATGTTTTCTGGAAAAGTTGAATGAAGAGAAGAGGGAAAAAAAAATAAAAATCAGTGAGGAACAGGCAGACAAAATTCAGCACTCATGCATTCTTCTCTCTTACAACCAGCCAGTGTGCTGTTCCAACACAGCCACCCAGCACAGCTGTTTTTTCTTGCCTTATGGGAGTATCTTGAAAGACATGTTGGGGCACTGCTGCTACTACATTTGGGAGATTTAGTGAACATGGCAAGAATCCATAGGAAACCATGATTCAGTTGGTACGATGCTCATGGATCAGTGTTCTTGGGTCCCAAGTTAACCATTTATTGCAAGTTGTTAGGACAGGTAATTTTAAAAGGTAAAACTTGAAAGGTATTTTTAAGGGCAAGGAAAACACACCCAGCTATCTATATCTTTCTTTGAAAAAGAGGTTGTTTGGAAGACATTTGTACCCCTGAGATTGGGAGCACTGACATTTCTTATTCAGTCAGTGAATATGAAGAAGCTTTCCGTTATGGAGATATTATTCCACAAGTGTTTTCTTTGGCATTTCTTCTGTTTTCTTTAGGTCATTTACTGACAAACTATAACACAATGCATAGGTTTTGATAGATATATTTACATGAGGAAAAGAAGCAAAGTTCTAACAAATACTAAGTTCTTTACATGTTTTTAGTGATACTGAGCATCCATGAATTCTCATCTCACATGGGGTCCAGTAGCTTTGTACCTATTTGGAATTCAGCCTCTTCATTTAGGTGACTAGATGTGACTTTCATCACATTTTAATTTGAATTTTAATTACTCAGCCTTTAAGATTTTGCTCAGCACTAATAAATTATAGCACAGTCATCTTATATGGTATTTAGCTGATTGATTTTTATATGCTAAAATGTAGTCATTTTGAGAAGCAATAAAAATACTTTCAAGTAGAAGAAAGGTTTCAAAGATAAAGGAATTTGTACCAGATTTGTTCAAGTCTGTGTCAGACGAGAGAGGGAAGACAAATCTGAGCCCATGCGACAGCAGAGCAGGTGGCTGTTATCCATTCTGTTTAGATAAATGCAGCAACATCAAGTCAGGCAATCAGCCCAATCGAGGCTGATGAGTACAGCTTTTTGGAACTGCTGTATGTTGCCTGGTGGTGGTGCAAGAGGTGAGTATACAGCACTGGGTGATGCTAGCTCTAGTAGTGCACTAGGTTCCAGAAGTTTATTCTGAAAGGCAAATACAGCATTTGTTTGTTCTGAGTTCTTGTCCACCCGCATCTGTTCCTGTCTTCCTCTTTTCTTATTTGGATCTGTTTTTCCCTCTGAACAGTACAACATAACATCAGGAGAATCTTTATTTTCTTCTCCTGCTCTGAATTGCCAATTATAAGTTTCAGTTCACCAGTAGCATGGCAAGAATATTGTCACAGGAAGGATGATAACTTACGCCCTCTACGTCTAAGCATCGCTGCTCCATAGCACATTTGGGAGTCAGCTTTCACTGGCTGGATGGAGTCTGCTGTCATGGGGTGGATGCTATCAACCAAAAATAAAGACAGTGGATGAAGTCCTGGCCCCAGGGATGTTGATCACATCACTGCCATGTCCTCAGTGAAGCCATAATTCTCCACCTGTCATGAGGTACTTGCTTCTTAAGAGGAAAATGGAAAGCCAGGGAGTTGGCAACACTTTTCACAAAACTTTGTATCTTGAGCAGTAAAAAGGTGAAACTAGACAGTTAGATTCTGGGATCAAGGACCTGGATACTTCTAGCTTCCACAAAACCCTGCAGAGGGGATCCCAATCCCCTAAATTATGCAATAAATGAATAAATATCTAAATCCAAAAAGAGCTACTGAGTTTGCAGATTCTTGCCTATCCAGGTGAAGTCACTGAGAATCATGCTCAGAAGTCTCTGACCTGGACAGATTGGTATCTCTGCCTCAAGACGGATTTTAGGTGAACAGGCTCCTATTCCAGTCTTCTCAGGTTGTGTTAGAGGCCTGAAAATTAGAGAAGCCAGGATTTATTTAATTAACAATGACAGTGCTGTCTGCAACCCAATTCTAGTTATTGTTTAGGATTCTTAGCTGAGAGGGCACAGAACCCAGGCTTGGGAGCCTGTTGTTTGGATTTTGTAGGAAAGTTATATACAAAACATAACTGAAAACAATTCTGAAAACAGGGATTAAATCTGCTTTTGGCTCCTGGCAGTTCCTCACTGTCCATTAGCAGAGTTTCAAGAGAAAGAGTATGTGCAGGATATTACATGCCAGCTAATAAACTTTCCTGTGACATGGGAGAACAGATTCAGCCCTCCTCAAGGTAAGGGCAGCCCAAAAACTTGGGAGTTCTACTTCCTAGAATAGTGCCTTAATTTCTAGACAGTTAGGCACACCATTGTTTACTTTTCCTGAGCAGATAGGAGCTCCTGATGCGTCATACTGGCTGCCTTAGCTTTCTCTAGAAAAAGTAGACAACTAATTTAATCAGATCTTGAGACGTACATTGGTTCTTATTTGTGTTAATTTTATTGGGTATTAGAATGGCTGTGAATAACAGACTAGGTTGCCTTCTACTGCCATGCCCAACAGTGCACCTAAATGAGACAGAAGCTTATTTCTACCCCAGTTTACTGACACCCTGTCTCCCAAGCCTATCACTACTCTTTTTGCCTGTTTTCTGATTGTCATATCCTTTTCAATGTTTTGATTGTAATTTTTCTGATGCTAAGACTGATTTTTCTGTTTCTCCGTGCAGTGACTGGTGTAACATCATTCTGTCATACTATCCTCTGAAGTCAATATGCTGTTCAGTGGGAACATACCAGCTTTCTTTGAGACAGTTTTACATCATAAACATAGGATTGCATTTCACCAGAGTATAGGAAAGCCTGTACCCTTATGGCGAAACCTTTACTCTTGCCAAGACTGTGATACTGTTTAACGGCTAAAACCTCAAAGAAGCTTGAACAGCTGGGAACCTGCATTCGGTTGAAGTGCCATGTCAGTGCCTAGTTCCCATAGTCTCCTTAGAAAATCTCATCTCTCATTTCTAGGACTAGTAATCCAATACCTTTCGTGAGAGCTAAATGCATATAAATAGAATTTTTCAAATGCATGCAGAGTCTTAAGTATCATCAGGATCAGCCCTTGCTGTTTTAGTCTGTTTTTTTTTTTTTAAACCTGACCTTCAAATATGTGTCTCTGTAAGTGCATTTCTGGGTGCATTTTGGTTTTGTTTTGGTGTTCTTTTTGGTTTTGCTGTTGTCTTTTTTTTGAGATCATGTCATTGTTATATAACTGAAGAAAAGGTAGTACTGAAGTCAATGCGTCTTGGAATGCAAGTGGAACTATTTAGACTCTTTAAAGCACAACTTCTTGATCTACAACCATTCACTATCTAGAAAGACAGGATATTATGATATTCTGAGCTATATTCTTCTCTTGCTGTTCACTGCATGTTACTAATTTGCTGCTCTGTAAAGTCATGGAAGTAGCCCTGGAGCCTAAGGACTACTAAAAAAATAAAATATTGTACAGATATATATATCTGATAACAAAAAGGAAACAAATAGATGTATATTGCTTTGTTCTTAAATTTCTATTATGTACTCAATTTATCTTTACTTTTTGGAAAATACTTGGATTATTTCTAATAGTTACACAGGAAACTCTTATGGTCTTTAAGGAGGTATGTGGATTAATGCCTTCTCAAAGAACTGTTCTACAAGAGTACTGTGGTATTTTGAGAATAATCATATGGGCATCTTTTGTACAAAACCTATGTATTTTTTGTTATCCATGTATTGTAACTGGATTCAGTCCTGTACATTTGTATACATATATTAACCCTATGAATAGGTGTAGTTGTTCTAAAGTTAGTTGTGTTTCCTAGGTTAGCACACTGAATTAGCCCTTTAAGGACTGTATTACTGTGATGCAAAATAGGTTCAAAGGAATCATTTGGTTTTATAGAAAAGGTGAGGAGTGCAGGGTTGTTTTTTTTTCAGGTGGTTTGTTTTTTTTTTTTAGTTTAAGAGTGGAATATATGTTTTCTTTAGCTGTAAAAGCACAATCAAGGCAACATGATAAGTGAGTCAGTGTTGTAAAAGTAAAACTAATTTTGCCTTCACTCACATGAGCTATAGAAGGAGGAAGCTTTATTGTCCCTGGGAAGGTGATAAGGCAGAGTAATTGTATATTATACTGTCCTGGAACATCTGCCTGAAGACTGTTGGAGCAATTCATCTATCATGGACGATACAGCATGTTTTGTCTTTCTGCTTTAACCCATCCCCACTGCTGGCCTGCACGAAGGTTTTGATAGGGACTGTGCCTGGACTGGGGCTCACATTAATCAGTCCCCTTGTTCAACACTCCAGCTGACATAATTACAACCTGCGCACAGCAGTTATTCAAGTCGAGTCCTTGTCACTCGTGGTGCGAAACTACACAGCTCAGATCCCGAAGGAGATTGCCTTATCACACAGAACAAGGGCTCACAGGAGTTGAAGAGAATAGAAATGGGAAAATGTCTTCCGGGAGTACTATATATTCCTTTAAAATAAGACATTTGAGAGACTTACAAGGGACAAAGAGAAGCATTGTGCAAGGTCTGAAATGAACAGGTTATTATTTTTAAAAGGATTACGCAGGCCATTTTTGTGAAATGGACATGGATTATTAAATAAATTCAGTGGTCTCTCTCTTATCATTCAGTGACTCTGCCCTATTAGTTTTCTTCAGAAGTGATAAAATAGTTTTTGACTTGTATAAGCTTTAAATATCTCTCAGTAGAAATCATCAGAACACAACTAATAAAAGTGCACATATTATACCAGTAAAATTGGCACACACATAAGGGAAGATCTGCAAGGATCAGAGTTAAGGGTGAATGAAGAAGCATGCAAAAGGGCTTTCAAAGATGGGCAAGTTCATTAGTTTCTGCTGTAGTGTGATACAGGAATGTGAAAGATGAGGCCAAAGAACATGTTTCATATTTTAGCATTTTTCCTTCTTTTTATGTTAACCCTCTGTGGGGAAAAAAGACAAGTCCATAACAGCATCTGTGCTAAATGAAAGACATTTATTTCATGTAATATTATGGGGTTTATTTTTATGTAATTTTTTTTTTCTTTGTGACAGAACCTTTGCATAGACGATCACAGGATAATCTACTTGGCACTGATCTTTAAAATTCCTCAATATAACACAATTCCATTGGCATTCAGACAGCTTTTCCCTGGTGTTTATTTTTTTTTCTTCTTGTGTGCTGACTGGGTCAGCTTTTTGAAGCAGTACCATCCAGGCAGTTCCTGTTCTTCTCAATCAATAGATGTACAGTGTTGCCCTGATATCTAGTTAAAATACTGTGTCTAATATTTAGACATATTTGTGTATAGTTGAAAGAACAGTAATAATGTATCCAATCCATTCCAGGTGGTCCAATTTTAAGCTAATACTTTTACAATACAACTTATCTGTGACTTTGGATAGTCTGAAGTAGAAGTGCTAGAAGCTATTTTATACATTTTACTCTGCATATATGTACTAGATATGCTAGGTAGGTCAAATACATGGTTAAGCACTTTCATTCAAGATTATCCCATTTCAGTATCTCTTGCACACATCACATTGAACTTGATGCGTAGCGCTACTGTCAAAATCTAGCCACATCAACTGCAGTTTCTCACTGGCAGGACAGTGTCCTTGTAGGAATAAAAGCTAAGTTTTGCTTGCTCCCTACTCTTGAAACCAGTTTTTCTGAGGTGAATGATGACTGTGAAGTAAGCTCAAAGGACAGAGCCAAATGCTGCATTTACTTATATTTGTGCAGACAATGGCATTATGAGGACATAATCTAAAGAGAATGATGTTTCTCCAATATATACTTTCAAGGCAGATTTTAGATCGGGTAATCAATCATACTTCTATCTAAAGAACCAAATTTGACTTTCAGAACCTAAGATGGTTTTGCAGTATTGACAGCCAGGAAGAATATATTTTAATTTGCAGACTGAACAAATTTCCATGACATCATGGAAACACAATAAATGTCTGACCTCATAATGACATTTTTCAGACTTCAGCTACACTTCTTGTAGACTTTGAGCCCAGAAAAAGCCTTAACCTCAGCTAGTCTGACCTTCTACATAAAACAAACTGCACAGTTTTTTTCCAGTTTGCTCTGTACAGAACATCTTGCATTTGACTAAATTTTATCATCTAGAAAGACATTCAGGTTTGATCTGCAAACATCCAAAGTTGGAGAACCCACTCCCCTTGTGTGAACGGTTAATTGCTGTAAGTGCTGAAGAAACTGCTTTATTTCTCATTTGAATTTGGCTGCAACTTGTAGTGACTGGTTTTGGTTTTGTTACAGTTTTTCTCTAAGTTAATGTGCCCCTTAATCACACATTTGTTCCCTGTTAAGTTACTCATGCCTCAAGCTCAAATGTAATAGTTGAAACAAGAGGGTTATGTTTTTTAAGTGGGGCTTTTTGTGGGGGTTCCCCTTAACTTGTATTCCTATTTTCAAGAATTTTCTGGCTGTTGTTTCCTTTTTAACATGTAGGCAGTAGTGTATAGGAGGTAGATATTGTAGAATTAGTTTCTCCAGTGACATAAAAAGAACATTACATCCTTACATTTGCTTACTACTTCCTTGCTTATGCATCTAGAGATATCATGGGACCTTTCTGCTTATTGCATCACACTGGAAGCTCACGTTAAACCACTGGTCCGCTAGTCCCTAAATAATTTCCAGTGTCACAGCTTTTCACAGCCTTCTTGCATTCTCTGAGTTACCTGCACATGTTGTGCAAAGGTGGGAGACCCAACGTGTAGTTGTATCTGTACATGTTTTAATTGGACAGGCCTAGCTTGTGAAACTGCTCTGTATGACTGCACTGTCATTGTTATTAATCATACTACCAATTACAGTTTCAGCTGCAAATTTTATTAGCAGGGATTTTATATATTTATATATACTTCTGGCTTCACAAAAGTGAGTCTTTCAGACAATTAATGCTTATTCTATTGATATATTGGAACATTTAAAATCAAGAAGAAATTGACCATCTCTTTTTGCATGGGGGATTGGGGCTGGGATAGGGCAAGAGGAGGCAATGTATTAGCATTAAAAAACCCCCTACTTTGAGCAGAGATCATACAGACCACAGTGCCCTCGGTATGAATCCAGGCTGCAAAGCAACAGGATCTGCCCTCTAGGGAGCTATGTTGTCACTAAAATGGCTGAAGGAACTGACACAAAGGCCATTGGAAGAACTGCCATCTGCATCTGAGATTGACAGGCAGGCTTTAGGGTGTGTTGCTATCATTTCTAACTCCAGCAACATTAGGAGTCCAGTTTCATCTCATGCAATCTATAGACTCCACACCCTTTCTTAGGCTCTGTCTGGGCTTTTATTTGTGAAAATACTTTGTGGGTTCCTGAGAATATACAAATAGGCTCTAAAGAATTGTTCAGCTACTTTATGTGGTCATTAAAAGAAGTACAAAAGGGGAAAAAATGATATTGAAAGGAAAACGTGCCTTCAAATAAATTCATCCTAGTTTTTTTTTTTTTTTTTTAAATGATGCTTTCTATGGCCTCATTTCAGCAAGGTATTTGGTCATGTACATAAATCTAAGATTGTGAGTCATTCTTTTGAAGTCAATGGGGCTGCGTGTACTTCAACTGCACAAGTGTGTAAGTACCTTGCTAAATCAGGGCCTACGATACTTAAAGCCTGGTCTCCATCCTTATATCACTGCAGAGATGCTGTTTCTCAGACCAACTTCTCTTTTATGCCATCTGCTCCAAAAAGAAAGGAAAGGGGGAGGGAGGAAGCCCATGAACAATGGAGTGATTATTCTCAGTTACTGTGAAATAGATTAACTCCACCTGCTATTTCTGCCACTTAAACCTTGGCTGATACAGTGCAGCAGTGCACCATGTACAGCAGACTTCTGCATCCCTCATGCACTCAGACAGGCAGATCCAGAGGGCCCTTGAGCCAGGCTATTTCAGAGCCCACTCTGCCTGAAGCACGGCAGAAGCCACGAGTCCTAGCAAGTGTTATGGAGAGTTTTCAGGAGCAGCTCAGTCCTATGATTTTTTTTTTTTTTTTCTATTTTTTTCTTCTCCACTCAGTAAGAGACACCATGGCTGGCTCCGAAGAGCTACTCGAGCAGGCTCAGACACTGAGCAGTCCAGCTCCGCACAGCACCTCCAGAGGCAGTAGGAGCCACAGCTCAGGTCGAGAGCTGAGGCACGTCTCCTTGCCTTTCTGCATCCTTTCCACCTGCTCCTCCCAAGTCTAGTAGTTTGGATGTAATTTGCAGGTTTCTGTCTAAAAGTTTCTTCTTTCTTTCTTTCTTTCTTTCTTTCTTTCTTTCTTTCTTTCTTTCTTTCTTTCTTTCTTTCTTTCTTTCTTTCTTTCTTTCTTTCTTTCTTTCTTTCTTTCTTTCTTTCTTTCTTTCTTTCTTTCTTTCTTCCTTCCTTCCTTCCTTCCTTCCTTCCTTCCTTCCTTCCTTCCTTCCTTCCTTCCTTCCTTCCTTCCTTCCTTCCTTCCTTCCTTCCTTCCTTCCTTCCTTCCTTCCTTCCTTCCTTCCTTCCTTCCTTCCTTCCTTCCTTCCTTCCTTCCTTCCTTCCTTCCTTCCTTCCTTCCTCTCTTTCTCTCTTTCTCTCTTTCTCTCTTTCTCTCTTTCTCTCTTTCTCTCTTTCTCTCTTTCTCTCTCTTTCTCTCTCTTTCTCTCTCTTTCTCTCTCTTTCTCTCTCTCTCTCTTTCTCTCTCTCTCTCTCTCTCTCTCTTTCCTGTAGAATTAATTGAAGCACTTAAGCCAGGGAGTCAGTACTTCCTTGGAATCAGAGATATCTTTTTTTCTCCAAAAATGAGGTTTTCTTTATGTTATGAAGTGTGTTGTGAACTGAGCTTTTTTTTCTTTTTTCTTTTCTTTGAGAAAAATATTCTGACTGAAAATTCATTAGTAGATCTAGATGCCAGCACTAGTCTTATATATTGGTGGTGTTTCACTGTGCAGGGCTGTAACTGGCTTTACAGATTCCTCAGAGGTAAGCAAGGCTAGAACACATCATTTTTTATTTCCCTTCGGAATTTCCAATTAGTCTGAATTTGCCTTTAAAAGTATGCATTTTGGGTATTGTGATCAACTCTTTGTAGCATATGTAATGATCAATTATCTGAAATGGGGAATTTGTATTCCAATGCAATGTAAATATAGCAGGAGACCTGTGGCCAGATTACAATTTGGCCATGCTAGTCTGCTGAATGAAACAGAGACACAAGCAGTAATTATCAATCTTCCGTCATTTTCAGTGCTGACGCACAAGTTTTTGCTGCTTCCCTACAGGGCTCTGCTACTTTTTAGCAGCCAGCATTGGACATCTGTCACACATACTGTATGTCATAACAAATAGATCATTACAGAAAAAAATGCAAAGCTATAAATGTAGAAAAGCAGAAAACATTACGATTATTATCCCTGGGTGTTACTATAATACTGTCAGAATAAATCCCAAGTACATTTTTATTATTTTCTTTGTAAAGCTGACTGCATCATAAAATCTCATTAAAACATGTAAATGTAGCTTTCTCTCTTTTATGGGCTACCTTGTATTTTCTGAGTGGCAATACATGCAATACATGGCAGTACATGTGAAACGTGGCAATACATGTGGCCACCAGATTGCAGGGCATGCATTTTATGACACTGTGAATGTGTATTTCAGTCATCTTAGCTTATGGTTGAAAAGCATCAGCTGTGGGCAACTGTTCACTGCAGAAACAGCTATAGTAGTAAAGATGTTGCTGGCCCCCAGCAGTTCATTGCCACTGTCCACCAGAGGTCTTTATAAACAGCACAGAGAAGTTTGCCAGCAGTGACACAGGCAGAACTGAGCAGGCACCGAGTACATTGTAGTTGGCCTCCTGAGTTCCCATGGAACTGTATTCTGATAATTCTGGCAATAGGATCCTAAGTCACTTGATAATTGTTATCAGTTACAGAGCACTAGCACTTGTATTTATGATTGCTCCCCAGTCATTTAAAACCTAAATAAAAGGTAGGACTTTTGGTTTTAAAAGAAAAGGGCACGTAAATAGTAAGCCAAGTGCATGCTATTAGTAAGAAGACTGAGAATATGTGCCACAATTCTCATATATATATATGCACTTATATATATGTTATATATACATGTTAATGTATAATAATAATTACAGTTTTAGAATGTTAGTTTCAACACATTGCAGAATGTATTTTTGGCCATGGTATATTATTATTATTGTTATTTATAATAATATAATTAATAGTTATTAATAATTATTAATAATTATAATAATGTGATCGATAATTATTAATAATAATACTTATTTCTTGTGCAATACTGTATTGACCTGTAGCACTGAGGAGGTAAGCTAGTACTTTAATTTCTAAACTTGTGGTCTGAACTGAGTGCTAGTGGTATAAGGAGGTTGTGTATAATGTAGCTAGTTTGCATTAACTGGCAATCAGTTAATTTATTTTAAATACAGAAATATAGATAAATCTTGACTATGCTGGGAATAATTTTTGGTTGGTTTGTTTGTCTGGATTTTTGCTTAGTAGAAGTTGGGCAGAATGACTGTCATTGTGAAGGTTTTGATTGAATAAGCCTGTTCCTATAATGTAATTACTACAGATTGGGGTATTTGTTTCTTTCCTGTCAAGAAAATATTGCCCATTAGGTTGTTTACCATTGCTCTACTGCATGGTAGTTTTCATACCCTTTAATGCAAGTAAGAAATAAAGGAAGTCTAGAAGAGTTATATTCTGGAAAGCAGTAACGCTGAAAAAAACCTGAAAGATCTCTGCATATACATGAGAGAACAGGAGCTCTCAATGCTTTGAGGAGTATCAAGGAACTCCCAGAACTCCTAGTTGGAATGTGAGAATGCTGAGCTTTGGGAAAGTCACAGCATCCATGTGAGCAGCACTGATGTGAAATGCCCTTCAGTACTCAAAGTTTAAAGCAATGTTTACTATTGAAAATAATTTAGGAAGAACTTGATGATTTCTCAAAATTAAATTAAAGGAGCTGGGTCTCTAGCTCATCCACTAGAGATCCAGATGGCAGAGGATTTGTCAGCTGATCAAGATGTGTTGGAAATGTAACACTATCTGTTAGTTGGATGCATGAGTATAAGAAATATGACAGTTTTTTAAAGTGAGACTGATTAACTATAGAGTAATTCACTTATTATTACAATGGATTCCCTGTTGCTTTCCATTGGTCTTCAGTGTATCTCTGAAAATCATATTTTAGTACCAGAAAGAGTTAGGGTTTGAGGAAAGACTCACTTGGCAAACTTTTTGTTAACTGTGCTATCCATGAGCTCAAGCTAAATGTTTTGTATGGTTTTGTGTTTCTAAAAATCCATGGCTTTTCTTTTCTGGTGTGTTAAATTATTGCAATTTTAATTTGAAGCAGTTTTCCAAGTTCGGTGGCATTTTCTGCAAAAGACACACCTGCAAACTTTTGGTGAATAACTGAAGTTAAGAATCCACAATGATACATAATTGGTTTCATGAGAAGTTTGCTTTCATCATGACTGCTTTTATTTTTGGAAGAAGGTATCTAGGGACTTTGTTATTTTTCAGTCAAAACACTGCAATTTCTGTGTACTTTTAGGTTACATAGAAGGGTATAAACAGTGCAGAAGAACTTCAGAGTGCTCTCCATAGGAGTGAACTTGATTCATACTGACTAACAGGGAAAAAACAGAAAACTTTTCACTTGGTCAGCTGTATCACTGTGTTTGTTTTTATGTTGTAAATAGTGACATCTGTGGAGCTGCCATAAGTCCTTTAGGTTATATGCATTTCTTTGCAGAAAGAAGATGTTTGTACCTAATGTCCTGGAGAAAACCTTTTGGAAAAGGTTTATTTTGTGCAAATAAGAGCCCTACAAGTTGCTTTTTTTTTTTTTTTTAAATTAGTGGGCTAGATAATTACCATTTTGCCTGATTTGCACCTCCGAAACCTTCCATTTCCATGTCTTGCAGTAAGCATCTTTCTGAAAATGTCAGGCACTGCATAATGGAAGAGTATTCTAATTTCACTTCCCTATTAGTAAAACATCTTAGTAAAAATAGGTTGCTTCCTGCTATATTTCATTTAGCTGTTGAATACAATGCTAATGTATTCTCATGTGCAAAACCCTTAGAAAATATAAAAGCGTTCATGTTTTGCATGGGCAATTTTAAAATTAACAGAAGATGTTTTATGAATTTCTCTTACCTCATGATTTTTATCCAAAATGCCACATAAATGATAAGGACAGTAAAAAGCTCTGGTATAGGGCAGCCACAGCTCTGCAGTTACCTACTGAGTTGGCCTGTTGACATCAGCTGCTCAAACCAGTGCTGCTGGCTGGGAGGGGGGAGAGCACGGCCCTCTGCATCCAGCTGTGTGGCTGGGACTGAGCCCCTCTGCCTGGGGAAGGGTTGCCCAAAGCCCTGCCTTCTTACAGCATCACTGCATGCTGGTGGAACTGGCTGGCTGAGCTCTGCAAGATGGGAGAGAAGGAAGAGATGATGGGGGAATAATAACCACAGCCAGCACTTACTGTGGAGATGTTGAAGCTGACCATTCGGGCACAAACTTGTTCCAAGGCACATTGTTTCTCTGGAGTCTCTCTGCTGCTTCCCTCCTCTGCTAATACAAAGTGCTTATCTGTGCTGTGCTATCCCAGAACCCCAGAGTCCTGCTGTCTTCCATGGGGTAAACTTAGTTGTGGTAAAGATGTGGTAAGGATTCACTTGCTCGTCAATGCAACTGGCAAAATGTCTGCTTTGGAGCAGAGTTACACTGCTTCTAGGGGCTAGAGGAACCATATAATTTTCTGGCTTAGTGAAGAAGGCAGTTATGAGAACTTCTGCTTTGTGTACTAGGAGCATGTGTTTTGCCACTGTCCTGTAGACCGGGCACTCTGTTTCTTGCTCTTAGCACAACACTGTTTTTTGGCAGCAGAACAGATTATATATAAGAGTAGCAGAGAGGCAATAGGAGAAAGAAGACAAAGTAAAAAAAGCCCACAGCCTGTCCTGCTGACAAAATGTCCGGGCATTTTATGCTACTCCTAACCTTCCACTTTATTCCACTCTCCTAGCAAAGCAGATCAGTGCTGCTATGAAGCAGATGAGGGAGCGGAGGGTTGTGGCATGCAGCATTGGGCTTCCTTGTCACTCTGTGGATGATGCCAGTGCAAGCACAGGCATCACTGAAAACTTGAATAAACAGTTTTGTTCTCATCCTTTGAATAGTAACGTTTGCTTTAGGCCCCATTGTGGAGAAACTTTGAACCTTAATGTGGTAGGTGCCACTGGAGATGTCCACTGGAGGCTATTATTCACTGTTATAATACCTACCTGGTTTTTAGTTTTTTTGCTATGGTATGCTGTTCCTATCTAGCTAGTTATCGGTATTGTGAAATTTGCTTACATAAATGACAATGACATCAAAAGTAACTTTTTTTTTTGATACATTGTTCATGTGGAACATCTGGGTGGCCCAGGGGGTGGTATGCAGTCTGTTGGAGGTCCCTAACTAGTGGTGTACCTCAGAGGTCAATATTGGGTTCAGTCCTTTTCAACATCTTCAGTAATGGTCTGGGTTATGGGGCAAAGTCTATCCTCAGCAAGTCTGCAGAAGACACAAAACTGGTAGGGGTAGCTTTTCCACCAGAGGGTCATGCTGCCATCCACAGGGCCCTCAAAGGCTGGAGAAATGGGCTGACAGGAACCTCATTAAGTTCAACAAGGGGAAGTAGGAAGTCCTACCCTTGGGAATGAACAATCCCAGGCATCAGTGTATTCTGAGGGCTGAGAAGCTGAGAAGCAGCTAGTGTTCCTGGCAGACACTGAGTTGAGCTTGGGCCACCAACATGCCTTTCTGACAAAGAAGGTTAAGTGTATCCTGAGCTGCATTAGGAGAAGTGCTACCAGCAAGTCGAGGGAGCTGATCCTTCTCCTCTACTTAGCACTGGCGAGTCCACACTTGCAGTGCTATGTCCAGTTCTCATAGTACAAGAGAGGCTTGGACATACTTGAGAAAGTCCAGCAAAGGAGTACTAAGATAATGAAGGAAATGGAGCATCTCTCTCAAATAAGGAAGGGCTGAGAGAGCTGGGGCTGTTCAGTCTAGAGAAGAGAAAACTCAGTGCAGGGGAGGATCTCATCTGCCTGTATAAATACCTGAAGGGAGGGTGTCAAGAAGATGGATCCAGGCTCATTTCAGTAGTGTCCAGTGACAGAAACGAAGGCAATGGGCACAAACTAAAACACAAGACATTCCCTCAGAACATCAGGGAATGCTTTTACACTGTGAGGGTGACAAGGCACTGGCATAGATTGCCCTGGGGGAGGTTGTGAAGTCTCCTTCCTTGGAGATATTCAAAAGCCACCTGGATGTGATCCTAGGCAGTTGGCTCTAGGTGACCCTGCTTGAGCAGAGGGGTTGGACCAATTACCTCTAGAGATCCCTTCCAACCTCAGCCGTTCTGTGATTCTGTGACTAAAGTGCAAGAAATTGACAAGAAATTTCCAGTTTATGATATCTGAATATGCAGCAAACTTTAACTTATTGAGAGCAGGAAAAAGACAGACAGGTAACTGGTTGGTAGAAATGGACTTCCAATGGCAACATGAAATGTGCAGTTAGAACAGCAATGTGAACACATTGCTGTGTGATGAACATTAGAGCTAAAAGTTCTCTTTTATCTTCAGCCAAAAGAGATTTTCCTTTTGTCTTTAGAAGCAGCTGCATTTCTCAGCAGAAACTTGCCATCCATCTCCTTTACATCAACCACATTGTCCTTTACAGAAACGTGGGAGCTCTCTCAGATATATGCAGTGAAAAGTAGGCCTACGCCCTTCCCAATATATCAGTCTTTGATGGAGGATGTCATACAGGCTTTTTGCATGGGACTCTTGGACTGAGTTTTTCAGTTCCTTACATTTCCTGTTCATCTGCAACATGCTTTGGGAACACACGCTATCACCTTTTTAACCCTGTATAGCACAGACAGGACACAAAAAACTCTCTACAGGCCTTCCACTTCCCTTTAATAGAACTATTGTGGGGTTTGCATCAAGTCTCTAACCTCTCTTCATGTCTGATAAGAAGACTCACTGCAAGATATGAAAACTGAAAATTTCTGTTGTGCTTCTCTGCATCACCATTGAATACAAACCCATAGACTATAGCTTTAAACTAATTAAGTCTCTCTAATAAGTGCCCTTCCTGTTATTGCAAAGCATGGAAAAATTGCCAGAAATATAGCCATTTGATTTTCAGAATGAAAAGTGGATCATGAGGGTGAAAGCATGCTTCCATTAAGGAATGGTAATAGTAATTTAACATAGAAACCTCAGGTTTAGCCTTCCTGGAACACAGGCTAGCCTCTTAAAAGCTGCATTTATTTGTTTGTGGCTGTAATTCAGAGCGGAAATAAAACAAACAAACAACAAAAACAAATGCAACAAAAAAACAGAAAGACTTTACTCAATTTATTTTGGGCTACACTCTGTGTTGCCAAATTTCAGAACAAAGACAATCTATCGCTAAGTTTCTAAACTCCTGGAAGTGAAATTTATAAGACAAAGCATGTTATATGATTAACTATCATCACTATTGCAATTTTGTAATATTTTGGCTAGATGTTTATCATGGCATAGCTTTAATAAAAATACAGTTGTGTTCAAAATCACAGATATTTCTGTTTAGTCATATGTGATGAAGTGATGTGAGTACACACATACACAAAGTTTTGGTGGGGTTTTTTGGTGTCAGGCTCCCAATAGCGTATTTCCACAGTGCTTAAGAGAAGACTCCTAATAAAACAAACAGTCAAACACACTGAATAATTAAAAAATATATATATATAAAGTACATTTTTGTCATGTCATATTTAAAGGTACTACATGGCTTCAAAAGTGCTTGGATTTCCCAATTGTTACCTTCCTGGTTTATGCTAAGATTGCAATTGCTGCATTGCAAAGTAATACAAGGGGCCTTTTGTAATGCCTTGTGATCTGATATACCTCATTTCTGATTAAGCCTTTCTGGCCTTGTCACATGAAAAAGAATATTTTTAATTTTTTTTTATGTCTCATGATGAATATATCCATATGATGGCATGTTTAGTCACAGATTTCTATTGATGACTGAATAAATGAGACTTTGGAATTGCTCTGTTTAAAGGGATTGGAGCAAATTCACAAATCAAAAGAGATGGAACTGGCCTTTTGTGACTTGAACAGTTTGGGTTTCCTTCACAACTCTTACATAGGTTTCCACAGATCCTTTATGTATTTCACAGAAATATTTCAAAGTAAAAAGTTTCATATCTTTTCTTAATATTGTATGAGAGATGAGCTAAAAGGACACAGATATTTTATTTTGAATGTGTATGCTCTGCTTTAATCCATTGCCCTTTAAAGTATAACCCGTGACAGAAGGTTGCCAGATTCTCTTGCTTTCATTGCAGTGTACACTATCCCTTTTTTTTATTATAATTTTAATAAAATTCACATTTCATTTTAACAACATTTATGAGCATTGTAATTTTTCAGGGCTGAATCCTGCAAGATGCTGAGGACCAATATTTCCTATATTTTTCAGTGAACATAAGTGTCTTCTCTGACATTCTCAGGAGCCTGATCATTATACTGGTATCTAGCAGATGGACATGACAGAGGGTGAGCTTTGGCAGCACCATAAGGCAGATATCAGCTTTACTATAACCATCTCCAAGGGAGAGACAAGCACTCCAACAGAACTTCAAGCTGCTGCTTCCAGTTTATTTTAAGGGTCCTTTTTTTAGGTGCCTGTTTCTGTGGTATGTCTAACAGTGAAAGGCAAACAATCAGCTGCTCAAAATACTAGTTATCTTATTTGAATATTTGTGAAGTATTATATATTTACATAGTTCACTTGAGTGTTTGTACTTTTTCTGTTAAAATGAATTATTGTTTTTAGTTTATCAATATTTAAAGTGTACAGTCTAAGGAAATAGAATTTTTTTACATAGGTCATTATGTTAATTCAATAATAAATGCAGTACTTATTTCTGATTGAAATAAGTGAAGAAGCAGTATATTTTATATAGGTTTTGTCACAGACCGAATAAGTTGGAAATTCTCATGCAAAATAATGTTGGAAAGAGACTGTAAAATTTTGAAGACTGGAAATAAAAATTACTGTCACATCATAGAGATCTCTGTGGATAAAAGAAGTGTGAAATCTTTTTCTATTCACTGCTGTGTTGGGTTGTTTTGTTTTTTTTTTCAAAAATATCATTGCAAACATTTCCTTGAAATGTATCAGACTGGTTGCATATGTATCCTGACTTCTATTCATGAAAACTTCACTGATTCCACAAAAACTGTGTTTGAGATATAAATCAGAATCTGTGTGAATTTTCAAAAAGGTATAAACTTGAACAACTCAACTCGCTTTTCTAGGGACACTTCATAAGGAGAGATGAGAGTTGGTGGAATATTCTTACAAAAATAATTCACAGCAACTCCTATGGAATCTAGAAACTGTATAGAAAAGGTTCATGTGAGCTCCACTGGGAAAGTTATAGGCATCTGTGTTTCTGAGTTTTGTGAAGTCATAGACTTTTTCTTAATTTCAGTCCATCACTGACCACCATCAAGAAAAATAAAAATTATAATAATTTTGCAAATGTAAAAAAAATGTTCATTTTTAAATACTGCTGGTTCTGATGTATTGCTCAGTTAACCTGAAGCAGCTCTGGGAGCCTTCATTCAAAGGATAGCATTTATACAAAACCTGAGAGGGTGCAAAAATTGGGCAGAGAATGAAAAATGAGTAATGACTACTAATTTTCTGTTATCACAATAGGTTTTATTTGAACGACTAATAGGGAATAAATTGCTATATAACTTATTTCTTTTTTTTTTTCCCATCACTTTTTAGGTCTAACTGTGCTGAAAATATCCGTAAACACATCTTACATACAGGAAAGCATGAAGGAGTAAAAATGTATAACTGTCCTAAATGTGACTATGGAACCAATATCCCTGTGGAGTTTCGTAACCACTTGAAAGAGCTACACCCAGACATAGAAAATCCTGATCTGGCGTACCTGCATGCTGGTAAGGTCATGCTTCCAGTTGCTTACAAATGTTTCTCTTTTCTATGTGACTATGCTTAAATTATTGCAATAGGAAAGCTATCTGTTAGCTTATTATCCTTTATTCCGAAGAACATTTTAGAAAGGACTTGGTCCTCTTCAAGTCTCACAAACGGTGAGGGTTATGCATTCAGCACTGAAATGTATTCATGTTTCACAAGCAAAGCTTGCAGTTCAGTATGTAAACATCAGAAGTACATGCTATTTATTTAGATGCCTCATTTTTAAATCTAGTTGAACTTTTATAGAGATATATTTTTTAACATTTCTCTGAAGTCCCTTTACCCACCCTCCTCCCCCAAGAAGAGAAAACCTACATTCCTTAGGAAATACAGTGGCCAATGAATGTCCTGCTTTAAAAATTCTTAGACTTCTTCACCAAAAAAAAGCAGATGTTGTTCAACATCAAAAGATAGAATAGCAGAGATCAGTCAGTAAGTTACATGTATGTTTGGAGGAATGCAAAACAAAAGCATCCCTTTGGAAACAGGCATTAAAAGAGAAAACGTTGAGATGTTTCCTGTTTAGGAAACATCCTGACATCCAAAAATTTTTTTAATTATTATTTTTTTTTAGAGATTCTACAATTTAGCATAG
Organism: Apus apus; assembly: GCF_020740795.1. NCBI lineage: Eukaryota > Metazoa > Chordata > Aves > Apodiformes > Apodidae > Apus > Apus apus. The sequence goes on along the minus strand of NC_067283.1, from coordinate 96,426,808 downwards.
AAGGCAGAAGTTTAATGGGGGCACCAAGTTAGGAGAAAAATAAGAGTTCAGTGGCAAGGGTCTAAGAGAAATGATACAAAATTAGGCTGGAGCTTAAATGAAATGTGGTCTTAACTCGGGAGAGGCAGATAACTTAGACATCACTGGGCGGGAAGACAAGTCAGAGCAGTGGGAAAAAAAGAACAGATGGCAAGAAGAAAGAGTTGAGGAATCCAGAGGAGAAAGAAGCTATGTGGGCCAAATTATTCCTAAGATGCAAATTAATCTTCCATAGAAGTATTGCTGTTAGTACTGCTGTGTCAGATTTGAATCTTCTTCTGTAAGGAATTGATCTCGTAATTTTGAGATCCTCATACCTGCAAAAACTCATGACCTAGAGAGCTTTCATTCAGCTCTGTGCAGTGTGTACACTCGAGTTATTTTAAAACCTCTCAGTCTTCTCAAAATGACTGCTTGCTTTCCTGACTAGAGGCAGTGTATTATTTGTACCATATATTTCTATTTGCCAAGTATTCCACTTCATTTTGGAACCAATCATCATGTCATGTCAGCATATGGTGGATAATATCTGGATGTGCAAACAAAATGCCAGTTGGCAGAATACCAATTTCAAAATAGGTCAGGAAACTGATCACATTTCACCATAGTTCTCACTGAAGTGAGTGAATATTCAACTCAGAGCTTAAATCCAGACAGTGTTGGATTTTTGCTACAATAACCCCACTTAATATGAAATATTAAAATGTCTTTCACTAGACAGATACACAGACATAACACAGATAGCTGTAACAGTGGTAGAATCACTAACATTTTTCCAAAATTACAAAATTTGTGTATGCTTTCAGTACTGTAAGTAGTGTAAGTTCAAGAATATAGCTAGGTAAATTAATTACTCATTGCAACATGCAAGTTAAAGCTACTAATTTTGCATGTCATGGCAACATAGCACAACTGTCATTGATGTGTTGTAAACTAACAATATTTATTTTCTATACATGGATTCTTGTACTGCAGAAGCTCCCTTAACCTAAGCAGGGTACTGTACAGACATATTAGCAGTAGCAAGAACTGGTTCTTGCCTAATTATTTCCAGGCTAGCTTCAAATTGATATACAACAAAAGTGTGTTGAAATACTGTTTGCATAATCCTATCACTGAAAGAGCGATACTGTATTTTCCTTTCAGGAAGAATTGCTATTAAAATTGAGAGCCAGGTGATAATCACACATTCACATCAGAGTTCAAGGAGTTTTCATGTTTTCTTTTCAATCCATTCTGACTGCTAGATATCTGAGAGTCAAAAGTTTTAGCAGAGATTTTCAGAGGAATGAGGGGATAACTCCTGTGCCCTGGCTAACATACCTTATAAAAATAAGATTTGTTTTCTGTCTGGTTCACAGTTGCTGGTTACTTGTTGGTCATTGGTCACACACACAGAGAATCCACAACATGACACAGAACCTTTTAAGATGAAAGGAGTGTGAAAGTGTCACACAATGTTGATTTTAATTTTTTCTAACTTAAACGTAATTGTCTGTCTTTTATGTTCCAATATTGCTTTGTAACATTAAAGCCAACCTCCTTGCTTCTTTGAACAGAATAGAAATAGAGTAAGTATCATCACTGGCAAAGAGACAGATGCCAACTCCAGCCACTTTGCAGGGCCAGTCAGAAACTCCTTCACACAACCCTCCAACAATGGAGCTGTGGGGTAGCTTTCGGATGTGTCTGGGAGTGAAAGTCAAGTCTGTTTCTCATTGGTGAAATTAAGGTTATCAGTTGGATTTCTAATTCAAAGTTAATGCTCTTTATAATATCATGTTCTCATTCTGATTTCTGTTTAGCTTTCTTGGGCAATTAATGTAGTGCTTCATGGGTCAATGGCAGTAAGAAGCTTAAAGAAGCTCTGTATCTAAAGGAGAGGCTGTGGAGTGTGGAAGGCAGAACAATTTAGCATCTACGTGAGATAATACTGATTTGATAGGTAGTAGCACTTTCTATTCTGTACCTTTGAAATCCTATATAACATGAGGAATTTATGTATGGAAATGCCCCAAAGCCAGGTCTTCAGACTTTCTTTTCCCTTTTTGCTATAGACTCTGTTGTAGAGAGAGATATTTAACTATACAGCTATATTCCTAATAAACTTTATGAAGAACCATTGTATGATTTAAAACAGTAAGAATCTAGACAATACTTCTGTATTTAATTTGCAGAAATGTGCAACCTTTTAACAGCATACCTCTAACGCACACAAACCAACAAAGATATGTGCGTTTGCACATAAAATAATGAATTTGCTAGATTACACTTCAAATATCAATTTACACATTTAAACTTTTTAATATAAATAATCAGATTTGTTTCAAAGTGTAACTGTGTGTAATTCTGCAAGAGCTTTATGCCTGTTTCTTGGTATTCTCTGTCCTGTTTTCTCAAGATCTCTTTTGAAATTGAAATTTTGTCTACAATCAAATCCAGAAATCCCATGATTTCTGATTATCTACAATAGTTGTGTTTTTTTTTTCTTTTTAAAAATAACATTTAAGATACTGTAGACTTTATAGCTATTTTAGAACAGAAGTGGGCTTAATAGGAAGCTCAGGAATCCTGCAGTTAATGTTTTAGCCATAGAAACTTGTTCTAATGGGAGATATTAATGTTATTCTTGTTTTACCAATGCAGAAATCTGAATATTTGTCATTGCAAATGGAAAATTGATACAATAAGTAAGTGAATTGTCATATCATGGTGATGACTTTAATTTTGATGATTTTTTTAAAATGAGAAAAATTCTCTGAGTTGCTCACTGTGGACTCGTCCGTATTGCGAGTCTCACTGAAGAAATCTTTGGGTCAATTCTTGTGTGTGTTACATTTCCAAGTTTCTTGGATATGTTTTTTCTTCCAACTGGCACTACATCTCAATACTGAGTTGAACTGAGCCTGAATACTTTGACAAGTGAGACAGAGAAAGGGCCCATACCTGTGGCAGAACTTGAAATGGATCAGTAGTCCAGCTGTCTTTCTCAGTGCTTTGTCTGTTTTGGAGCAGCATCATTTGGTAGGGGTAATTTCAATTTGAAATAAGTGTTCACTGTTTACGAGGTTTTGTCTTATAAACATTATGATGCCATTATGATGCATTATTTATATCCAAAGAGTGTAATATCTGTGGCTTGACATCTCCATTATTCCAACAACTGCAGAGACCACAGCATCCCATTGTGTGCATAGCAGTCTTGTGTGGATACTAAACTGGCTGTAAGGCAAAAAGCTCTTCAGAGAGAAGAGGGGCAGTTTGCTCATTATTGTTTTCATTATCATATAGAAAGTTATGTGATGATACTGTTTTTTTTCTACATCATTTTTGTGCTGCACTGTTAGAATCTCCAAGAATAAATGCAACTCTAGGAAATCAGAATAACTCAGGTTTTCACTGAGCTACTGATATTGTGGCCTTGCTCTTGGTCTGAGTTTCCCCATATGCAAAATGTGTGCAATGCCTAAATAGTTCCAAGCACAGAGCTTTTGTTTAGAAATTACTGCACAGCTGTGTGCTTAGGGAACTTTTTAAAACATCGAACAGAAAATTCGGAGGTGTTTTACTTAATTTGGAATTAGCAGTCATACAAAATCTTTCTTGGAAGTCTTCTAAAAAAATCAGGGAAGGCAGATCAATTTGTCATACTAAGACCATTTTTTCTTTGGAAGTGATACTGTGCTTGGGAAGCACTCAAGTTATCCAGCATGCTCTGAGACATTCTGCCACTCTGTGCCCTTTGAGTGGGAGCAGAGGATGCTGGTACTCTTATGGATCCTGACAGAACTAAAAGCATGAGCCGCTCCCCCTCTCTGCACAGATATGTTTTGGGGAATGCTTAGAAGCACAGCTTTGTGTGCCTGTGCATCTGTGAAAATTATAGGTGCCTCTGGAGTTGGGCATCCAAAGAACAAAGATCATGACAATCGTGTTTTGGCAGTTGGCTGCCTACATGGTGATTGAACGCGTAGTGCTCATAGAGAGTTACATAATTCATGACCAAAATGATAGATAGGTACTTGATTATAGTGTATGAGTTGCTTCACAGGGAGAAAATATCAGACATGAGCTACTCTTAATCTCGCCCAGAAAAGCCTAAGAAAAATCAGTTACTGAAAGCACAGTCAGACAAATTGAAATGAGAAACAAGTTCCAAACACTTAAATATTAGGTCAATTGAGCTCTGGCAGCAACTAGCAGAAGAAATTATCCCTTTTCAATTCCTTTGAGCCTTGAGAGGTTTGGATGTCTTTCTGGGAGACAGGTTTTTAGGAGGGCCCAAGGTTGCTAGTTTCACTGCAAAACTAATTAAGTGTTATTTAAGGAGCTTTGATATACCAGAGGTCAGACCATTATGTAATACTCTTTTCTGCTCTTAAGTCAGTGTTAATCTACACCCTGTTGGTAAGGGTTGTGTTTGTAAATCCAAAGTGCTTAGGTGTTGTGATAGCAAAGGGATAGCTGAGGAGCCACGTCCCCCAAACTTGTCTTTCGCTTAGAGATGACATCCCCATTATTGGTGCTAAAGTCTTGCTCTCTTTGAGCCTGAAGTACCTGTACCTGAGTAGAGATACACTTGCCTAAAATAAGTTTCTTTCTGGTTTGTCATTAACGCTTTAATAAAATAAATTTAAAAGATGTATTTAATTTATTTCTTTACAGTGTTTGAAGAATTCTTATTAATTTTGGTTGTTGGTGGTGGTGGCAGTGCTCTTGCTATGTTATTGGCTCCTTAGATCTGAAATTGATGAAAAGATAGTTTGATTGATCATCACTTCACTAAGTTGGGCCTAAATCCTGTGCTTTTCTTTTTTAGATTAGGGAAACAGAGTTAGGGGATGTTTTAGTTCTTTCCAGAGAGCAGTAAAAATGAGAAAGTTTACCACAAGGTCTTTTTCATGCCTGTTTGAAAAATATTTTTCTAAACTTTTTACAGTGCATTTTTTGAAAGGCTGTGCTCTCCACATGTTTCTCTTTCCGTTTCTTCAGCTTTTGAGAAACAATGCTGTACTAACAACCTGCAACATGGTTACATCATCAACAAGGGACAAAACTGTGATCCTATCAGTTGCAACAGTTGCAATATTCATGAATGGAATTCTGAAAGTTCAAATAGTTAATCCCAAGTAAAATTGTGATCTTTATCCCAGTTGACAGCTACATTTATCAAATTATTAAGAGAAAAAATTGATTGCTGAAAGTTATGGTGTGATCTATTATGTGATTTTATCAAGGTATAACTGTATTACCAAGTGGAAACTGCAGACTTATTCAGAATGTGAATTGGACACACATAACCTGATAATATAGCAATTATACTCGTATCCTAGTGCTCTTCTACTTTAAAATGTTTGGTTTGTGTTTTTTTTTCTTGTTCTTTCTTCTGCAACTTGTAACTCTTTAGTAGAAAATAGAAAGTTGAAAAAAATTAGGACAAATGAAATAATAAAAACCTGTTTACTATTACACTCTATTAATTCATTCAACTACCAAAACAGAGAATTGGCAAATGCTATTTATCAACGAAATAATGAAAATATAGGTCAGCTGAGTACCTACACAAACTTGTAATTCATACCTTAAGTAAAGCCTCCAAAGAATGGATACACCATTTTATTTGTAAGCCTATTAAACTTTGCTCTTGGAATAGCTATGTTCTTAGTCTTTATTACTGTTTAAATGAAATAGTTTAATGCTGTAATTTGAAACAACCTTAAAAATCTGTCATTCCTAGATATAGGCAAATCAAGCAGAAGCTTTTACAGTAGCGGAAGATTGCTTGGGTTTCTAGTCAGATAAAACGTTATTTTTGATGGCTCGTGTACTTAAAAAAAAAAAAAGGCAGTAGCAGCTCTGCTTCAAACAGGTTAGCTCTTGTCATAGCTATTAGTGCCAGTCTTTCAATAGCGTGTCACGTTGATTGGCAGAGACTCCCTTTCTGCTTTTGTGAAGATTAATAATTTTAGTGTGTGCTTGAAATAAAAACCTACTATAAGTGATTTTCTGTTTGTAAAGGAGAAAGCTAGGTTCCTTGTAAGCTGTGCAAATTACATATTACTGTGTTTCAGGAAAAAATAATCTATGTTTTTTAAAAAGTCTAAAACCAAAGTAATTTGGTTATTTTTATAACTGTCTTCTCTTCGAAGGTCCTGTATGCCCAGCAGAGCTTCCGTAGCCATTATCTTTGTCTCGGTGGTCTTGAGGGTAGAGTTAGTTCTTTGCAGATAGGAAGCTAATTAGGGGGGGAAAAAATGGGTCATGAAAGGATTTCCTCTTTTTTTGTAGTTTTTAGCTCCTGCTGCTGCTGTTGAGGAGCTTAGGGACTCCTTTCGTAGTCACTTAGTTGCCTTTCCTAAACAGTTAGCATATATTGCTTCTGAGTAACATGAGAGAAGGTGTTTAAATATTTTAATGCAAATATTACCTAATCTAATATGCAAAAAACACCACTGTTAATTTATATTTATGTTAATTTATATTTATATTAATTTATATTCTATATGTGGGATGGTATCCTGAGATAAGAGTGAAGACCATGAGTTTCACTAAAGAAAAAATGTTCCGAATTTAGTTTTAAAGCAAAGGAAAATATTGCCTATACCAAAGTCTGGAACATATGTTAATAACTCTGACCAGTGGAGTTACAGTGTCTGTCATGTTTTTTACACCATTTCTCCGTTGGATAGTTGTTGATAAGCTGCAGGGCCATCACACAAGTGGTTTTCATATTGTGTACAGCACCAAAAACATTTGTAGTTGCAATCCTGCAGTCTGTTCCATGCCTTTCTGCCCATGGCCCACTGCTCCAGGGATTTCCTAGTTGTCATTCTTCTTTTCTGAAGAACTATCCCAGCTAGTCACTGGGTTGCTAATTTTTTGTGGGATGAGCTTTTATTTCTGAGCAGCTTGAACCTCTTTGCCTACTGTCTAAATATTTAATCTGGGTGTCAGTGTGTGCCTGATTTCCTACCCCCCTCCCTTGTGGCATCCAGGTTTCCAAGGCAGGGAACTGCTGGGCTGACCTGCAAGGGAGTGGTGCCACACTGGCCAATATAGAAACTCTCATCAGTTTTGAAATTTTCTGTTGAGCCCTCATGTGCACCTTGTATCTACTCTCAAAACACCCTCACATGGGCATCTGCTTTGCAGATTCCTTGTATTGCACTGGTAGCCACATGCCAGATACCTGCTGGTGTTCACTAAGTGTTGCCTCTGCAAGTCAGGTTCACCATTGAAAAGTAGGTAATCTTACTCCAATCTATTACTTCATTATGCTAATACATAAAAAATGCTTCATGAAGAACAGAATATACTATTGCCTATTTGGTACTAAAAATAGGATATTCTAACACAACACTAAAAGTAAGGCTGAAGTATTAAAGTACACAAGTAGAAGAAATACCTTAAGACATGACAACCATCTAGAAAGACAATTTTTAGTTCTCCTAGAAAATATATGTGCCTGCTAGTACGTGGTAAATATAAATAATAAAGCGAAATATTTGTTTTAAAATATCAACACCAAAAAATGGGTTATCAGGGTCATAATAATATATTTTAAAGCATATAAATAATAAATATAACAATGGTGGCATCCCAATTAGGAAAAAAAAAATTTCATTACTTGGAGGTTTGAACTAACAGTGCTTCTAAGACCTGGGGGCACTATATTTCAGTATAACCACATAGCAGAGTGTATTTTGCCTACATAATGCCACCACCTCTTGGCCCCTTTCACGGTGACTGTATGTTATTTAGGAGACATTTAAAATTTTCTCTTCCTGAGAGATACTACCAGCATCTCAACAGTGTGCACTGCATGGAGTGTACCCTTGATGAATAACTTCAGTGACTAACATTTGTAAATCTGCTTTGATTTGCTTGCAAATCATTATCTGAATTCTCATTTTTTGTAAAAATTGCACAAAAGAATTATTTGCATGTTACGCAAGTATTGGTTGCTACACAAAATAGCACAGATAATAGCGATCGATTCCAGAATCAGAAAACAAATGAAACAAATGTGGATAATGCCAGATATGGAAGAACTGAATGAAGAGCTAGTTGTGTGCTCATTGCTTTGCTGTTTGGGTCATGAGCGAGGAGAAGAGTGCTCAGCAGTAATTGCTTCAATGAATCACAATTCATTGGCATTCCATGCTGATTTTTAAAATTTCTTTTGGTCTTTCTTTTTGTTTGCTTTCATTGATGCAATGTATGCTGCACCGACTTTCCATTAATTTCTTGATGTGGCATCTTGGATCTTGACCTTTTGTAAGTAGGATGCCTTGTCTGTCTGATACACGTGTTCTTTTGTACTTCTAATTTCTATTTTACTTCCAATAGTTCTTCATAATTTTTCACATCTTTTCATTTACCAGATCTTTGGTACCTCTCAAATGCTAAATGCTCTCCCATATATCCCTAGTAACCATGCTGGATTTTTCTGTCCTTTTTAATATTTAGGTTTTATTGGATGAATGTAGATTGCACCTTCTCTAACTGTGCCTTAAATAATTGCCACTTAAGGGAATTAAGAAGTACAAGGGAAGGAAAATGCTGACCCATAGACTAACCAGAAGGAAAAAACGTTCCCACTGGGTCCAATTGCCTAAGAAGGACCATCAGGATAGTGACTAGGACCTGAAATTATGAGCTGAATGACCTCTAAAAAATTACCAGTTCAAAGAGGAGCTTGTCTATAACTGTTTGCACTAAAGGAAATGAAGATAGGTAGAAGTCTCACAGAAGAAAGATTGCTTCACTTTCTTGGTGAACATATAAGAGTGTAATATGAAACTATATCTCATATAAATGCATCACGTGCTGACCGTCTATAATTCTTGGATCATGTCGAAAAACCATGGAAGCAGATATCATATCTCTAACTCCCAGTGGGCCAGTTAGTGGGGAACCCCTTTTTCTAAATGCAAAGATTGAAAGCACATCTTCTGAATTAAAGATATTTTATGCAGTCTTGCATTTATTGGAAAGACTGTATGCTCATCAGTATCTAGCATCAAATAAATGGTCTGTACTAAAGAAACCACTGCAGATTTAATACAGATGTTTTTATTCTCTGAGTCATTAAAGTATGATTGTCATATAATATTCCCTGATAGTAAAAAGGGGCCTTAAAGTAAGTGCAATTTTCATACAAATTGCATAGGAACCTGAGCATTAATGAAAACTTTGGACTTTAGATATTATGAATCCCTGGTTCAGCCTCCACATGACTAGATGAAAGGCACTACTTGTTTAGATGGATATGCTTCCAGTGGCTTGGGTGTGAGAAGTACAGGAGGTGTCTGACATCCAGAGGTAAAGTTGCTGGACCTATTTTTGCAGTGTATCTAAGAGGACTTCTCAGACATTTGATGGAGGAGATCAGTTACAGTTTGTCATAATCCCTGTTTAAATAACATTTCAGAAACTTAGACTTTTGTTGCTGGAAGTTTTTCATTAGTGGTCATTGTACTGTAGCTAAAGGAAGGAGTGGTTGCCATATGGTGTTTGGGAATATAATATAAATGTACTTTAAAAAAAGGGCATTAAGATAACTACTGTATTAGATGTTAAGCTGTATCCCTACCACTTTTATACTTTCCCAAAATGATACTTCTTATTCAAAGTTTAGAAGGTAATAGCAGATAACAGTTCTCTGAACACAGTTTCTAGAAGATTTAAAAGAATTTATATACTTTTGAAGTAGCAGTATCTAGAGGAAACATAAAATGAAAGCATCTTTTGATAGCAAAGAAAAAGATAAAACCTGGATGATCTAGTTATCTCAAGAGACATCAGAAGTTTTTAGGCAAACATTTTCAATTTAACATTGATTTTAGATTTAGCATATATATCTAAAATTCAGAACTGGGTTTGAAGACTTTAAAGTTATGGGTTAGTAAACAATCAATTGCACAATTAGAAAAATAGCAATAGTTTTAGAATGTGTGAGTAAAGTAAAATTAAAAAGGAGGAGCTGTTCTGAAATGTCTGGAGTCCTAACATATTAGTGTCTGCTGCCACCACAAAATGCCTGTGGGATAAAGCTACTTCAATTCAATTCAATTCAATTCAGCCTCTTCTGGTGAGGATTTATCTATAAATCCTTACTGTTCTCAAATATTCAATATTATATTATTTGTTGGTGACCCTTTCTTTTGTAATCCACCTTCCTCTAAGAAAATTCAGCCACTGTCAGAATTTTCAGTAACATTTGCTAAGCTGCTTGTGCTTGCTTCCACTCGCTCAAGCAAAAATCCTGAAATATGAAGTCAGAGATTTATCAGTCTATGAAAATTCTGAAATCTCAGTTATCTGTAGTTCAGTGCAGCCTTCCTCCATCAGGAGGAATGAGACAGCAGAGGAACGAACTCAATCCTCTATTCTCTGTTGTTGTGTGGGGTTGTTCATTGCCTAAGCTGTTTCCTGCAAACCTTTGAGCTATGGAAGTGACCAACTGGTTAAATATATTTCTTGGAAAACTTGAGATAAAAATTTTAGAACAAAATTAAAGAAGCCTAGAATTATAAAATTAACCCAAAATTGAGTAATTTTGTTAAATAAAGCTATTTCCATATCTCATGCCTGATGTGCAACAAAAAAAAAGTTTCTAAGAGAAGGATGGAAGAGAGGCACCAGCTGCAGAAAGATTTGGTCAGGTTGGGGGTACTAGCCAAGTACTCTGTTACACAAGGAGTAAATGGTTATAAGTTAGTATAACCAGTATTATGGTCCTGAGGATCTTGGGAAAGCAGAGAATACTTTGATGGAGAGAGTAAGACTCCTCATTCTGAAAGTACTTTAACCTTGTTGACATCTTCTCACCAAAACTGGAAAAAATATTGATTTTGGGGGGATGCTTTTGTATAAGGTAACTTGGATTTGAGCACGAAGCTGGTTTCAATAGGTGGCTGTGCAGGTGTACAGGTGGTTCACGACCTAAGGATCATCCACTTTGCAATGTCAGTGCCTGCTTTCTGTGGTGAGTCTGCTGTGCAATATGCAGAAATAATGCTTTAATCCGATCTCCCTGTTGTGTTTAAATTTTGTCAGATTGTAGGCTTCGTCTTTGCTTAAACTCACAGCCTTTTTTTCTGTTTTGCTTAACTAGGATTTTCAAAATAAATGCAGGTCCTTTCATATTAGCATGACTAGGTAAACTGAGCTGATAAAAGTTATTTTTGCCAATAATTTTTAAAGAAATTCCTTGTCAGATTTGCAGCCTAATTGCTCCTGATGGTGACTGGCAGAAATAGCTCTCTTTCTTGGCTAATGTAAAAGTACAGAAGTTATAGAAAGAAATGGTAAATGTAAAATTGTACTTCGGTTTAAAATTTAAAGTTTATATTGATAAAGCTTTTAGCACATTTTAATTTAGTTTTCATTAACAAAACATGACACAGCATTACATTACATGTCACAAAGCAGTTCCCTGTATCTCCAAATACTTTTGTGTCCCTGCTGTTGACTTCATGGGCATACGTGTCTAAATATTGGTGGAATGCTAATATCTCTATTTTTTCTTAGGTTTTACAAATTTACATCAGTCTTTCAGTTAGTATCTCTTAGATAGATACATGCTGCCCATACACCTACGTTCCTCCTGCATTGTTAGAAAGAAATGTGAAAATAGATTTTTAAATTACAGATGAGATACTTTCTAGTAGACTTGGCAGGGGGGTCGGACTTGATGATCTTAAGAGGTCCCTTCCAGCCCCTAACATTCTGTGATTCTGTGATTCTGTGACTTTGGCCATATAGGATGAATTAAGCCAAATTATAGTCTTCATTTTTCAAGAATTTCTGAATATAAATAGATCCATATTAGCACTTACTGGTGTTGTTCAAGGACTTACCACTAGATTCCATGTTTGAAGCATTATTAGAACGTGTCCTAAGCTTTTAAGATATTATGGTAGTTTTTAAGAAGTCTGGATTGTTTTGGAAGGGCTGTTATCTCATTCATTCATATTATAATTAAAAAATTCACATGGATTACATATAAATAAATGTAATTTCTAATGCTCTGGTAAACAAATGCAGTGTTACGTAAATTAAACTGAAGTGTTCAGAACAGGAAGCAATAGAACCAATCAAAGTGATCAATCTGCATGTGGTTACTCTGAAATGCCATATATACTTTGCTGCAGTATGGATTGTACACAGCAAGGTTTATTCAAATAATTAAAGGCCTTAGGTTTCTAAGATGCTTAGATTTAAATGCAGTTATTGTTACAGTTGTATGAGGTAGGAGATAACCTAAATGGCATATTTTCACCTTTCAGTAGACTTCTACTTTTTTTTTTTTTCTTACATTGTTTAGAAATGGAGTTTTAAGTGTATTGAACTGTTATGAATGTCTCTCAGCAAAGTAAGGACTGTGAATTTCTAAATTGTATAGAGAGATAGAATTTGTCTAATTGCATAATCTTTTAATTTTATAAGCTGGAATAGATGTTTCATGAAATACAAACCTAAATGTATTTCATCTGTGTCATTGAAGCACATTTATTTTGCCATAGAAGTACTGTATTTATATTTTGCACATTGCTAAAAGTATCTGTGATAAGTTTGTTGTTCTGTAATATCATGATTTGGTTTAGTTTTCGTCATAGAATCAAAATTTCCTTGCCAATTTTTGCATTTAAAGGTTTGTTAATCTGCATTGATTTCTTAGTTTGGTATGGATTCGGGGCTATATACAGTACATCACTGACTGTTCTATCACCTGACAGCGACTGATAAAGCATCTGTGCAGAAAGTGTCAGAAAAGGTTAATATTTATTGATTTTATGGTGCTACAACCAATGTAGTTTTGCTATCCAAGATGTATGGCCACCAGCAATGGAATCTGTAAAATTGCAGGTTGGACGCTAGTTTTTATTATAACCTATGCCAGTATTCTGGCCTTAAAAAATGACAGATATTTAATTTAAGACAAAAGGCTTTGGATGTGCAGCCACTGTGTACCTGCAACAGGAATTTAGCACACTGAAATGAAACCCAAGCACAGCGTTTTAAAGCTTAAGGGAGGGAAAAACACGCAACCTTGCATTGCAAATGACAATCACATTTAGCCTTTTCATCCACTTAACTACGTGCTATTGATCTGTAGAAGGTGCCCAAGCAAGTGATAGCTGAAATTATGAGCAATAAAGGGCTTGCTTCTTCAAACAAAAAAGTATATAATTAGTAGGAGTGGAGGAGGGGGCAGAGCCTGTGTTTGGTTTTAAAGGCATTTAAACAAGATGGACTGAGTGCAGCAGCAGTGTTTAAGTGTGCACAAGGAGAAATCTGGTTGCCTTGAAGCATAAATCCACGGTCTGGTTGCAGCTTGTGTGTAAAAATTAGGCGTGCACTCCAGCCTTCACATTTATCTCCATCAGGGTTTGCCTGACAGAAAGACAATCTGTTGGTTTGCCTACATCAACTAGGGAGAGGAAAATTTTGTGAAGCTTTGGTTCTTCTGAATGCATCTGTAGTTTACATTTTCTATTTTTCATTTAGCCGCCTCTTGATATCAACTTCTTCATAACTGATAGCTCTGTTGATATTTCCAGAAGGTTTTTCTAAACGGTAGGAGAATACTTGCTGAAATGCTGAAAATGAGTCTACTAAAATACATGTAGACATGCACGGACCTTATACAGGCAAGTTTGTAAGTAATATTAGCAGGATCCGGCCTCAGATTTAAAGAATCCCTGTTTAACTCATATTTATCACATAATTACTCTTGTCATGGTGCAGTTTTGCATGCAGATTTTTCTCCCTTACTTTCTTTTAAGGTTCAGTGTCAGGGACAGCAGTAACAAGGGGCTTGTTTTTGAACAAAACCTAACAATAATTCAGCCATAAGAAACTCTTATTCTAACCCAACCAGTAGAATAAATTGCATGGCATACAGTAAACATGCTTTAGATCGCCTCTTCTCTGTACCACATTTTTCTGTTGAGCTTTATACCACCAGTTTGTCTGGGTTTTTTTCCCCAGACAGCTTACCCATTTTATTGTGCTCATTTAGAGGAAAGAAAAACTGTTTGTCTCCTTGAAAGGCAAGAGAACAGTGAGTGGAAAACTACTTTTATAGCTAAAATACCATTATAATATATGGCAACTAAAATTCTAAAATTGAAAGAGAAGATACAGGAGAAAAACTTAAATCAGTTTTTTTAAGCCACTGACAATTTGAAATATTCCTCATGAAGATTTCTATTTTTTTTTTGTCTTCCTTTTCTTGAGCTTAGTAAAATGTGATTTTTAAAATGATTGTTAAAATAACTTGTTTAATTTCAATAACTCAAAAAAGATCCATTCCTCACATAACTCCACCTTTTTTATTTTAATGACTGTGTCATTAATCTAACATTTTCCATTTTTATTGTGCTTCATTTTTCCCCCCTTCTGATCACTTTAAATTATGACTATGAAATGGCACGCATTCAGCTGCAGCATGCTCTGGCTGCATTTTTACATCCCTTTTACCCCTTTATTCTCATGTTTTTAACTTTCAGTACAGCCAGGTGCCAACAACGTCGTGGCTGTATGGTGTCCATAAGAGACTTCCAGGCTACAGCTCTGGATGACAGCTTAGTGACAGAAGGTTTTTCAAACACTTTATTTCATTTTTTTAAATTAAATATCACTGCTATAAACTATTTGTTATACTTTATAACACCTTCATCCCAAAATTGGTCATTACCTTGGGTAACGATTGATATGTTATGTTGTTAGCTGATTTTAACAAATTATTTTGTGGAATTATTATTTTATTCATATTGTAATTAAATTTTAGTGCCCAGCAATACACAACTGAAGCCATGTATTTATTTTAGATTGTGTAACCATGGGAAGACTACATGGCTTAAATCATTATCATTCATTGACTAAATAAAATTAATTTATTATTAACTTTGCCCATACAAATTTGATACAAAACTAAGGGATAAGGAAGAAAAGAGGTAATTCAAGAATGCAGCTCACTGAATGATTACACACACTGATGGATCCTCCTTGTGCCTATGTGAAAGGGAAGGAATATTAGGAGTTTCTTAGAATTCAGGTTCTACTTGTACTCCCCAGGCTTTCTGATTGAACTTTGGATAAATGGTATTAAATGGTCCGTCAGGTTAGGATAAGGATTAGCCTATGGTAATACTGCCCTAAACACCTGTGTACATGGACTGTGTGTTACCAGTAGTGCTGCAGAACCACTCTGTGTCTGGGGCCAGTGTGACTGCAGGCACCTGTGTCTCAGCTCTTCCTGCCCTTGGTACAAATCGCTTCCATTGGGGAGCCCATTTTGCTGCACTAGCGGAGGTTTAATCCAGGCTGTTAAAACCAGTCGGAAGGTGTGAACTTCAAAGCAACCATGCTGAGGGACTCACCCAGACTAATCATGCCCGAAGAAGCCAGAACAGTGTTGCATTAATGCAGCTATGCAGCTCCTGCACTGGGGCAGGTTTACCTCATGTATCAGGGAAGCAAGGGGTCTGAGGGCCTCTGCGCCTCCAAGCTGGAAGTGATTTTCTAAAATCTCCAGAGTGTTATATAGAAGAAAACCCCAAACCTTCCCTGTGACACTCAGATTGCAGGAGGTATTTGTGTTGTCACAGGGTGGGAGATGGACAGAAGTGTGTCCAACTCCACACAATCCTGCTCACAGCTAGTAAACCTGTGTCTCGTATGCAGAGATGCACAACGCCCCTTGAAAGCAGAGTGAGGATGTCTTGCTGTTTGGTAGATACTGCATCTGCCCTCACAAATCTGTAGGATATGCCCCAGCATTTAATTCTTAACTATTCTTTGTTATTATCTTCTTTAGTTAATCATGTTACATTTCTATTTATCTACTATCTTCCTTGAGTGTTTCTTGCTGTAATGCTTCTTGAAATAATTTATTCAGGCTTTCTTGAACCTTCTTGCTGAAGTTAGATATATTTGATTGCATTGCTGTATTGACTGGAATGTTACAGAGCATTTAGCTTTTATTGGTTTTGTGGTATAAAATATTTTATTGTTCACTTTATATCTCAGATTACATCTTTCATTAGAATTTTGAACTTTATCTTTAGAATTATCCACAGTGCTAAGTACACATTTTAAAATGCTGATCAATTAACCTGTAATTCATTTTAAGACTTAGATTTTGTTTTTTGATGCAACCATAAATGAAGGGTAATAAGTAAGCATAATTCCTGTTGCACTATTTTCTTCTCAAGAGACACCTGTAAGAGTTGCGATATCCATCCCACCCAGGCCTTTCCATTAAGAAATGAAAGAGCTGCAATAATTGTCTAGGGTGTAATGTCAAGACTTTGCCTCATCTCTCTTTCATTGCTTTTGGGTCTGGGAGTGGCAGACAGAAGTGCAAAAGCCCCACTCTTGTGTGGATGCATGCAGTCTAAATCACAGTCTTGTAACTGTAATTTCACCCTGCAGTAATCTTGTGCTATTACATGCAATTGAAGCGGTGATATTAGTATATAGGATTCCTGATCAAATGACCTAATCTTTTAACACAGTTTGCACTCTCCCTTCATCTAAGATTATTTTATTCTTGGTTTTGTTATAAGAAGAGTTTAGGCAATTATTTGGGGTAAATAAACTGTTTATTACTTACATAGTAAGTTTAGATTTCTCATAAGTGCAGCCTTGAAAAATACTTGTTGATTTTAGAGTAAATAAAAGATCCAGTAAGTGTTCGAGAATGTGATTTACTCAACTAATAGGTAGTATGCTCAAACGCAACTTTTTCTCCAAGATGTTTTATCTAGGAAGACTTACTTGATTAAAATTCAAAAGTTTCTGTGGACAGTTTACTCATGCATTGTGTTTTTCCAGCAGAAGCTGAAAAAGTTCAATTCACTGAAGTTAGTTCAATTCACTGTGTGATACTTAAGAATTATTTCCCTCACTTTACATCTAACTTACTGTTAATGAGACCTCACCAGGTTAAGACACAGGGTATGGATGAGCCAGGTCATGCATTCTGGTTCCACTTGTTTCATCATCTTTACTTTTCTCAACAGTGTAGTGCAGTCAAAGTAGCAGTGGTATGGGTAACTTTTAAATTATGACTAATTAGGCTAATATGCAAACGAAATATTAAAACATCATTGGCAATTCGGGAAATTTGAGCCATACAAACAGTTTCTATTTTTGATGCTGGTGAGCAATTGCAGTGTATTCTGAGGTTTCAAATTGTCATCTATGTTTCTACAGTGGAAGCAAGGTTACTGATAAACGTATGCTATATTCCTTTTTGAGTATCATTTGGGGAAGAGAAAAGATTGGTACAGATGCTAAAGAGCTGGTTATGCTTTTCAAAGAATGCAATTATTAATTAATGCAATACATAAACTGATCTACAGATAAACTAATTCCTTGAAGTTTCATTATGGCGGGGAAGGAGGGGAAAGGAAGGAATAGTTATCATTTTGAGTAAAATGCTCATTATCTTTCATACCAAACTGACAGAGGAACTCCCTATCTGAAGTACAAAATGAAAATTAACTGCTTCTCTTTGCAAAATAATTTACTTTGTGTATGTGTGTACATGCCCACATTTGTTAACCAAATTTGTCAATGACAAACTTGATAGAAATCAGAAGTAAGATTATTCTGGTAGCAAGGTTTTCAAGATAAATGGTGGGACTTTTGAGGAACAAAAGTAGTAGACTTTGACTATGGAACCTGTGAAGTTGTCATAAGTGTTTGTAATTTGCTAATCTGGTCTTTTAAAATTTTTGTATATTTCAGGAGTAGAGAAGTGGTAATACACAATTTAGAAACAATCCATGTAATTTCAGTTCTCAATCTGTAGCAAGAAACAGAGGAAATTAAGTGCAGAGAAATTAAATTCCAATTCTGTAAGCATGTTTCATATTTAACTTTTAAATGTCCAGCTTCCCAATGAAATTTTATTGAGCCCTGTGTTCTGACACACATGTGCATGAGGCCTATTTCAGGCTTAGACAGGGAGTCTGTGGAAGGCGCAGCAACCAAAAAGTCCCAACCTCTCAAAGGGTTAGTCTTCCTTAATATAGGGCATCTTTGTCAAAATTTAAAATTCACTTATCCTACTGTGAAGAAAACACAAATTGGTAGTGATATACACTGCCTGTTTAATGTGTTAAGAGGAAAAGGAAATGCTAGATAGGGCTCTATTTCAAAAAAGTAACAGCTACATGCATTAGGAGTAGAGTGGGGGAACATGTACAGTAACGTGCTGTCATATTTCAGAGAAAAAAAATGGAGTGTTACTTTACTGCTGGCACAACCTGCTGCTGATAGTGGTATTCCCTAGGAAGGACTGTTCAGTAATTCTAGTAGCAGAGTTGGTCAGCAGCAGAGCCAAATCCAAAATTCCATTTTGCCTACCTGTGCCATTTACCTAGATTTCCTAATCAAGGTTATGAATCTCAAGTGGTGTTTTTTGCACTAATGGTTGTGGGTAAATACTACAGCCTTCATTAGAATGAGATAGATGTGCTGGCTGATACGACTCCTGGTAATAGCTCTTCATGATGTAAAGATGTACAGATGCAGCTCACAGTAGTCACCTCTGTCTCATTGTGCTCTGTAGACAACTGTGCAGCCATGTCCTTCACCTGAAGCAGGGAACACAGTGAAGCTCTGCATAACTTCTGCTTCTTCCATGTTTGTACCGTAGAACAGCAGACTGCACAAACAAGAGAGCTTGGGTGGTCTTTCCTTCATTGAATGAAATTGCTCAGAAGTAGATAGGGCAAATTCAAAATCTGAATACTTCTTAAAATTGCCCCATTTGTTCTGAGGGGTTGGGTGAGAGGAAGGACACAGTATTCCAGCCAGAATCATTATCTACAGGTGGCCTCAGCTTGAGCAGCTCTAAATTTAGCTGTCCTATGCTGGGAGGCATTTGGCCTTCATCTAGTTCAGGAAAATGGAAAAATTGGTTAGTCCTCATTCCCCATGCATACTTTCTCTGCCGGATCAAACATGAATTTAGCAGAGCTGACATTTGGCCTCTTGTCTCTTAATTCTAATAATTGTCTTTGAAAGAAATTGCCAAATTATTAAATGTTTAATATCTCAGCACTTAAAACATACCATTTAAAACAGTAATATATAATATTATTTTATGTGCATATGTAGTAAAGTGCACCTATATTTTCTTTTGTGTTTGATCATTAACAGATATATTATAATGTCAATAGAAACCGTGAATGATATTTTAAACAAACCTTCTACTGACTTGGCTGTAAACTTGAGAAAAAACATTGGTTTCACCTTAAGGTTTTAATTTCCTTATGTTTAGTATAAAATCAATACTTTAAGGGTGACTAAAATAACAAGCAGACAATATTTACTGCTTTTATGCTGAACATTTCAGATTGGAAGAACATAGGAGTGGCCAAGTTATAATTTAAACATTTATAACCATCATTCTAGTTCATCTGTGAAAGTTTACTTTATTAGGTCTAGAAGTACAATCTATTCAATTAAAGCATTGCTCAGATAAGTAAGAAGTATTTTCCTAAACATTATGCATAGGTTCTTGGATAGTCCTTCACCACCACAAGTCAGGAATAGTCTGATACCAATAAATGAAGATCATTTTTAAATTGCTGGAAAAGAATGAAAGGATTGTGTCCACTACATTGTCTTTTAAAATAAAGTTAAAAGCATGAATGTGATTATTGGAGTGTCTGTTCATAGATGTATGAGCTAGATAAAGGGCATTTTGCCATAACGTGTCAGATTATTTTGACTTCAATTTTTCATGAGGCATGTTACGTTAAGGTAGTGCCTAACGTGAGTAATAGTGACGGAATCTGACCTTTGCATGTGATTTTTCCTTTTCTTTTCTATAATGATAGTGAACATCTGAAGTAAACCTTATATCAGTTAGAAAGTATTACTTTTTTTTAATGCCATTTGTCACAGTGAACCACTTGGAGTACGTTTAAATCTCATGTCTCATGATCCATAGCCCTTCTTTGTCCTGTTTTACTTTCCAAATCAGAATGTAACAAAACATTCAGGAGTGAGAAGTAAACCACTTCTTCAGTGAAAAGTCATAACTACCAAAAATAAAAATAGTTTAAAAAGGTAGCTCAAGTTTCAGGCCAGATGGTACAATCATTCTTACTCTGACTATACCTCTCCAATTGTGAACACTGTAGATTTCATCTTGCAGTGGCAAATTCTTGCCCTAAATTATGAAATAGCAAGTCCAGAGATAAAAAAGAAGTGAAGGATTATACCTCTGAGTGTTTCATTTTTGTCCATTCCAGCTTGAGGAAGGCCATTCCAGACTGGTCTTGCTTAGCCCTGTCTTTTTATCTCATAACTTCAGGTTATTTTGCTACATGTCCTTGAAAAAATTCCTTTGTCTGCGTCATGAATCCTTGCCAAGTCTTTTCTGACTGCACAGGATGCACACAGGTATTGTATTGTCATTCACCCAAACAGTATGTCCTCTACAGTGACGCTATGTTTTCATTAGTATGGTGTGGCAAAAATTATTTTTAAATACAGACTGGCATTGGATTCTATATTTCACTTTTATATGCATAATTAATCTAAAGCCAAACATGGATAACTAACTTGTCAGGATTTAGTTATGAAAAGAAGCATTATATCCAGGTTTCTAAAAGCCAAATTAAGCCTAGTGAAAACACAAACACTGTTTACTCTTTGGCTTGATCTGATGTTGTCATAGAGAGAATTTTATGAAGTAATCAAAGATTATTTAGTCAAAAAGAACAACGTTGAAAAGTGAACAATGTCATTTGAACCAAAAAGTTTCCCACTCTTGCAATTGCAGGCTGATACCAGAATCACCAGCACCAGCAATTTGTGCCTTTATTTGGTGATAAATTAAACAGGTCTTCCTGAGCTCACACAAGCAAAAAGTAAGAAATGATCTCAGACGTTGTGAGTCACACTGTGTCTGATTAAGTTAAAGGTATAGGAGATGCAGAAAACTGCTGTGTGTGGCTATTTCAGATACATTATGTTACTGACACTGCAGCAAAGACAGGCATTGCAGGTTTGGCATACAAACACAATGTTGTTTGATCTAACCAGCAATATGAAATTGGTCAGAGAAAGCACCAGTGAATATATGATTATGGAGTTTACCAACAGTTTTAATATACTTTCCAGGCAGCCAATCTCAGATAGTTTTTTCCATAATCCAAGTCTGCTGAGACTGCTTCAGTTGCATTTATCATTTCAGTAAAGACTAAGTAGAGTTTCATGTTCCATCTTCTGTATTTTTCTTACATTTGACATACTGTGATGGTAGTTCTTCTTGCTTTTAATCCCAGCATGTTTCTAGATACACGCTTTTCTGCAGCTCTGGGAAGTGACTGAGAAACTTTCTAACTGGAGTTAGATGGCAATTATAAATATCTTTTTAAGACTTACTACATTTATGCTGTTCCAAAATGGACAAGAATACTGTTCCAGTATGTGTGAGATGTGCTTACATCCATTAGGTATTCTAGGAGAGTCTTTCTCCTGGTAAGAAAGTACTGCATAGGGATAGAATACTTCCTGTGTTTTGGAGAACTATTAGTAAGACATTACAAGCAAGTAACTCAGTTGTGGATTTCCTTCAACAATAAACTAGCTCTAAGTGGAACATTGCAATTTGTCTTTTATTTTGAGCTATCATTTCTTGCCATATGCACTGTCCTATAGTTTCATCACTGCTCACCTTAGGTGAGCTATTAGTGATTATTATTATTATTATCCAAGTTTTCAAAGACTCTTTGAAAAATCAGTTTTGTTGATAATCAGTATTAAATTTGCTTATGCCCTTCAGTGGGACATAAGTGTAACATGGTCCATAAACTTTCTTTAGAGCTTTGTGGATATTTTTATGGCTTGTTGATTAATGAGTTGTTGCATATCATGACTTCTTTTCCTGATGTTCATCATGCATTAGTTTGAGTTGCAACATTTTCTTGCAATACACCATATTGTATTGAACACAACAAATCTACGTACAGAGTTCTTGTACTCTATAGATGTCTGACTTTTTAAAGTTTTATCATACTGATATTTTAGGTGGTTGTGGTTTTTTGAGTGAAGCAGAGTGTATAATGCCTCAGTAGT
The DNA here is from genome assembly GCF_020740795.1 of Apus apus. Taxonomy (NCBI): domain Eukaryota; kingdom Metazoa; phylum Chordata; class Aves; order Apodiformes; family Apodidae; genus Apus; species Apus apus. The sequence goes on along the minus strand of NC_067283.1, from coordinate 96,404,653 downwards.
ATGCTGGTATAATACCTGCTGGAACAGCCAGCCTTTGAACTTCACACTATGTGTTTTCCTAATTTTAGCTGGAAGTTAGTATTGCAGTTATATTTTATTGCAGTTCAGTTTGTCTTCAGTGTCTTTTTAATTAAGTATCTTAATTGTTACTTTAGCTTTTTTATGTTGAGTTCTGTTGTTTGTTGTTAGCCAGGTAATAAAATGACCAAGTAGATTTTTTTATTTTATAATAGATCTTGTTCAGGTGAGAAATTTACTGTGTGATAAGCTAGGGTAAGAGTTTATACTATAGCAGCAGTTTTGCATGAGTTCTTAAAGTGAGAGTTAGTGCTCTGTACAATTTCACCATCTGACTTACTCCATTAATATTCTCTTGTAATTAAGTCATTAAGGCTGTATGCTCTTCCCCACCACAACATCTCCTTTAAATTTAATAAAAATAGAAAAAAAATCTGTAGTGGGCTTTATGCAGTGTTTAGCTTTCCCTTTTGAAGAATTTAACTTTTATTTGCAGTAATTTTAGCTGAATTAAATTTGGGCTGATGCCCCCACCCTTCCCTTCCCACCCCAACTATCCTCTTCATTCACTAAACAAAACAAATAGAAATGTTACAAATATCAGATGAAGTTTTAGTAGCCAGGTTTTGATTCTTAGATTTCCATGAATGTACTTGAATGTGTTGCTAAGAATTGCACCCTGTGGAGGACTGTGTAACACAGCTTCCCTTTTTCACTTCTCCTGAGACCAGAAAGTCCAAAATATTTTCACAGGATTGGCACTTGTTTACCTGAACCAATTCCAATTGGTTTGGAAAACACAGTAAGAATGCAAAATACAAGACCAAAAGCAAAGCCTGGGTACTTCAGCTTTGGGTGAGGGAACGGAGGCTGACTATTCTGATGTAGTCTCAAAATCAATTCTAACTGAGTTAAAGCTGTTTGAGAAAGATTGGTTCCAGGAATCTATGACCATAGCTTTACTTTTTGCCCATACCTCATTTCCACTTAAGTCAAGGTGTTCTGAAGAAAAAAATCACATTATATTAATACGAGGAGTATTAACTATCCTCTTGTCTTTCTGTAAGGATCATCCTTCTAGATATATTAAGAAATTTCTATATATTACTTTCTGGTTTGTGTATTTTTATGAGATGAAAAAAAACTTAAGCTTATTTACTGTTCCATTTTTAATTAGTGTTACTAATTCAGTCTGAAAATAATTTGCAGTTTTCATGCTGGGTCTACACTACTAGTTTCACTATTTCAGTTTGAGATGCATTTTTTCTGCAGTTGTATTGTGGAAACATTCCTTGCGGTGTGTTTAGCTCATGTGGTGTAAAGGTTATTTTTGTGTAGGTAGGTTCTTTCCTCTACCAACCAAGTCAAACAAATACACAAAACTTGTATTTGCTAATTTCTGTTCTTGAAATGCCCAATTTATTATTTTCATTAATAGGCTAACTAATGCCTTTTTCCCTTGAAAGATAAGAGCTACTACCTGCATTTGTTCAATGTTAAACTCTTTATTTTCCAAGCAATCATAATTATCTGTATCATCTCCTCATTTAAAAGTATCTCCATGGTACTATCTATGCAAGTCATGTTTATACCTATTCAGAAATGTATATAAAATATATTCTAGTTTGCATTCATTGTTTAAAGAGTATTTTTACTGTTTTATGTAGCCAAATTGAGCATTATTGGCAACATGTTCAATAAATCCAGCAAAATTTATGAGGAACTTCTCAGACCCATTTCTAAGCACTCAGGGAAGCCTGGATCTGTGGCTTCTCTTTTTTCCAGTGGAGGAGAAATACTTCCAGGATATTATATTTATGATTTAATGCTTTGTGGAGTATATACAGGTTTTGAACAGGGACATTAGATGACAAAAGCAAACTGCAAAAGATTATATGCTCTCTGGCTTAACCATATTATATGGATAGTTTTAATACCGAGGAGCAATATTTCCAGTAACCTTGCTAGAAAAGCTGAAACTGGAATAAACAAAAAGAGGTTTGTTCTTCAGAATATTTATATTGTCATAGGTTACATTTGCTACCCATTTTAGTCAATTCCAGTGGCATCCCACAATCTGGGCCACAAGTAAGTGATACTAAACGATTTTTCTAATTTTGTTAATAACATTAAATATGAATCTATCCAGTCGAGAAACATATCTACACAATTTCAGTCTCAGATTCCTAGGAAAACCTGTGTTAAATGCATAGTCCAGTAATTCATCAATCTTTTGCATCTAAATTTAAAACAAAATTGCATGACATGAAAATCAAGGGTAAGTATTTTAGTCTTTCAGAATTTTTTCTAATGCAATAAGAGTTTTGCATTTCCTGTATTAACTTTTTAAGTACTGGGTAAATTAACTTGACTTTAGTAGCTGAAAAAGTCATGTAATAGCATGTTCCTCTGCTAAAATTTAGAACCAGTTAAGCAATTTCATTAGAGTTTGGTATTGTATATTGATTTTTTTTTTCTTTTCTTTTCTTTCCTTTTTTTTTTTTTTTTTTTTTTTTTTTTTTCCTGGAGAGAATAAAACAGTTTTGCTTTTAAAACATTGAAGTCAGTTGAAATAGGCTTACTAGTTTTATCTGGAGTATAAAGATTGTGCTCAGTTTCTGAGTTGCAGCCATTCATATACATTTAGGTTATGCAGGATTTTGTCTTAATATGATCAGTCTATATTTATGTAGAGTAGAATTCTGATACCATTTTACCGATATACATTTAGCAAATGCAGAATTCTGGATCTGTATTATTAAAATGCATACAGCAACTATCATATTCTGAGCTTCTGCTGAAATATGCTTTTAATTGAAGCGGAATTATAGCTATATATCCTCAATGTGAAGCTAGTTAAGTGAACAGCATTGGCTGTACTGCTTCATTGTTGTACTAGTACAACAGGCTCTGTTTTGTGGGATTGAATTTAAATGCCATCATGTGTCTAGGATAGGTGCTCAGTGCAGGAAGTGATCAAATAAGGACTATTCTGGAAGATGTGCACTTCCAGTTGACATGACAGACAGTGTTTGTCCTTGAGAAGAAAGTCTAGATCCACACATTCAATGATAATTGTATTGTATTTTGGATAGGCGTTTAGTACTCTGAAAAGGAGGAGTTGTATGCCCATATTGGACTTGACAGTGCCTCAGTATAGCATATAATTCTGGAGAAGTCTTTTAAATTTGCTTCTTAAAGGAGGGGAAAAAGAGAAGAGAGAAAGAGGAGTAAAACAGTAACTTAGAAAGCAAGCTTGAGGTGATTGAAAACACTTAGGAGGAGCTGGAGTTTTTACCTGTTTCTCCATCTACAGATCAAAGGCCAGCCCCTGTGACCTTCTATGTTACATTGCATGGTGTTCCTGCTGGAGAATGCCTAGCAGCGTTTTAGACAAAAGCCAAAATGTGATAAAATTAAAGCCATACATTTACAATTTTCTGGTGCCATACAGGGCTAAGTAGATGGTCAGTTCTTACTCATAAATGTCACTGTTCATGTACTTTAAGTGTGTGACTAAATTATAGACATTGATTTTGGGAGAGTCAATTGAGACCTTAAATATGTGTGCTAATATTTACATGATAGGAACCTTAGTTTCAATGCTAACGAGTTTTTAGTCATCTTACCTGTACAAAGTGTATTGAAAAGCAAATAGGAAGTGAACACCTGAAGTAAACTATTTAAAAGATGAACTCTAGAAAAATGTGAAATCATGTTCACGTCAGCTGATTTTCATGAGACACAAACAGACAGATCTCCAGTTCCATTCGAAAGGCTGTGCATTTGGAACATGTGTGGTTTTACACAGTGCAACACTGGGCCTCCGTTTCTCCCTGTCACAGGATACAACTGTTGTGAGTTAGATTTTTTTAAATTCTTCACCTGTTGTTTCAGATGGCTTAGGAACGGATGTTATTCTTATCCTGAAAATCTTGGGGTGCATAAAAACCACAGATGTTTATAGGAATAGAAGGAATAGAAGGAATAGAAAGGCAAGGCAAGGCAAGGCAAGGCAAGGCGGAAGGAGGGAAGGAAGGAAGGAAGGAAGGAAGGAAGGAAGGAAGGAAGGAAGGAAGGAAGGAAGGAAGGAAGGAAGGAAGGAAGGAAGGAAGGAAGGAAGGAAGGAAGGAAGGAAGGAAGGAAGGAAGGAAGGAAGGAAGGAAGGAAGGAAGGAAGGAAGGAAGGAAGGAAGGGAGGGAGGGAGGGAGGGAGGGAGGGAGGGAGCGAGGGAGCATATGTCAGGCAAGCGGCATATGTGTCAATAGACAGTCATTAGAAGTTAACTGACTTTCTCTCTGAATTTTTTTTTATAGTCTTGGAGAAAGTCTGTTGAAACACTGTTTAAAATATCTGTAGGAGTCTAGATCTTGAATCAGGTGAAGAGTACTGATAAGAAATGCTCTAGCGCTTCTGTCATTCCTGGTCAGTTATCATCATCTCTTCTTCTGTGCCATATATTTCTTAACCAGACAAGGTTACGTTTAATATGTTGTTGTATATCTGCAAAAAATAACCTTCTCTCAAGTAGGTCAGGATTTTCAATTATTAGGGACATATTAGTACATAAATACCAATAGATGAGCAAACAGAAATAAAACTCATCTTTCAAGTGCGTAAAAGAAATTTTGGATGCCAAGTAGAGAACTGCTTCTCTAGCGGGAATAAAATTTAGCAATGTAAGTCCAGTTGCTTTAAGACAGCATAAATTCCAGTAGTGGAAGTAGTCTAAAATTATCATCATCAGTGAGTACACTAATGAAACCTTGTTTTTTCTTGTAATTTCAAACTGCAAAAACAAGTCTTTGGGGCATAATAAGATGATAGCATACGGTATCTGATTTAATAAATGATGTTCAGAACGGAAATCTCGTCTGATGTTAACAGATTTTGACATCTTTGTTGTTAAGCTTTCCTTTTTTGGTGAATGTACTTGCCCATAGTGGCCACAGACACAGACAGAACAGGCCTGTGTTGACCTTTTTATAAAAAAAAAAAAAAAGAAAAAAATAAAGAAGAAAACCAGAAAGGTTTCCTCTCTTGTACTGCTCAGTGACTCAGTGTTGTCTGGCATAGGGTTATTTTGTTGACTGATTGCCACTGGATTTTTATTTATGCTTTTTAATTAACAATTACAGTTTAAATACCTCATATAAATCTATGGTCTGTGAGGGGGGTGGTTGTTCAACTTTATTATGTTATTTTAGTATGCAGAAATATCACAGTATTAGATTTCACTAGACCCCTGTTGTACAGACGTTCTCTTTACCTTTTAGAAGATCGAAAATGATTGCTTCATTTTGGTTTGGTCTTTGTTCCAGTTTATGTAATTTGACTATAGCAACTCTTCTTTAAGAACAGGAACCTGCAAGCTTTTTCTTTGTTTTATTTTTATAAAGCATATTGCAGCCAAGGACTGTTTAACTAATATGTTTTAATGGGTTATAATGAGGGCACTTCAAATCATATTCACCTTTAATTTCTATAATATTATTGCAACAATGAATAAAGTCCTTAATTACCTTTCCAACATGTCAGGATCTTTTCTTTTTCCAGACAGGAAAATATGTGTTATAGGAAATAAGCACAAGGATTTGAATTGATCTCTTTTTATACTCGTCTGCTCATGTAATTGATTCCCCAGTATTGAAACCTATTCTTTCTGTCTGTGTACCGAAGATTTCTTTGCAAAGGTCCAGCCCCAGCAGGTCGATTACACACTTGTTACCTGTAATTCAATACAGCAGCGCCCTGTTTACAAAGTCCAGATTTCCTGTGCTGTCAGTTAGGGCAATCAACGCAAAGACCAAGAGCTTTTGGAACTAAATAAACAATGAGAAAAACATTCAGGGCTGCCAGTAACCCTTCACAGGTAATTTAACAGCCTTTGACTACAAGGCATCAGTTGCTGTAGATGTCTGCCGAGTATGAAATCTGACATTCTCCCTTGCCATGTTCTGCCAATAGGTCTGTGTGTAATCTCTCGCTGAGGTTCGCTGCTGCTCTGCTGCGCTCAACCAAACTGCCTTTATTCCGACGGACGCCCACACCTGCGTGCTGTCACCTACCTGCCGTGTTCTCTTCCAAAAAGATGGGGCGAATTATTTAGAATTTCTGGGTTAATGAGATCAGAGTCGCTCCCTCGTCCCTTCTGCTTTTCCCCTTCTGGTCTGCAGCCTGGCCAGCACAAGCTTTTTGAACTCTTTCTAGAAATTTTTAAATACAAATATAGAAACTGCTTGAGGAATTCTGCATAAATTGGTCTCTTTTTATTTCAAGCAAGGAACATGGTTTTCTACATGCCCTTTAAGTATGGGACAGATTATTTTCTAGTCTGAAGCTTTGCTTTTACATATTTTTAATTTAACTTGTGTTATTCCTGATGCATTTGGTGCCTTTTCTGACAATTTGGATAATGATTAGCTGTTTTAAAGACCACTGACGTATTAAAGCAGACAAAAAGCATCCGTGAGGAGAAGAAAACAGAGACAGGGATTCATCTGGGTCTGTGTAACAAAAGTTCAAATCTTCCATTTCAGCAGTCAAATTTCTTCGAGAACAGCTAAAATAAATGTTATCTATACAAGTTTAAAAGTGCATTTGTTAAAAAAATCAAGCTAGCAAGTATAATACATGTGAGTTAGATGTTTATTATTCGTATAAACAATCCAAAGTATCCAACAAATAAGCAATTTATTGGCTGGCTGCAACATACTTAGCTCATGGAATCCTTCCTGCATTCCTTTTTAATTATTCCTGATATATAGATCTGTAGCCATCTTGCAAGATGTTATGAACAATCTATTTATTCTTAACTATTGCACAAATACAAGAAATGAAATTAATTTTTCGATCTTGGAAAAATCTGTTAATCATCTTTTATCCAGTAACTGGTTTCCTGTTCTATTTTCAAACTTTCACTGGTGAATTTCTGATCACCTTCTTGTGGTAAGTTTAATAGGAGATAGCTGAAGTTATTGTGCAAAGACACTCCCTGTTGCTTGATTCACGTATCTGCCCTGTAATTCTGCCAGGGAACACGACTGTGCAGCTGTAGATATGTGCATATCCATGGCTGAAACCCAAATGTGTATATTTAATTTTAGTTTAGGTGTTCAGATTATTTACTGTGTTTGATTTGGCAACAAACATACAGATTTTAATTATATGGACATGATTTGAGCATAGCGTTGGAGAGGAAGGATTGTTATGTGGTGCTGTTTTTTAATTATATTGTTCTCTGCAAAAGTAGAAGCTGGAATGCTGGCAGATTTACTAAAAGCCTAAATAATTCAAGTGAGAGATTCCAAATTCAATTGGGGATCCCTTTTTCTGTGCTCCCAGGGAAGCAGGGAAGAGGATAATCGGGTCAGGAACAATACTGTGAGGTCAGTAATTTTACTAAGAGCAAAGTATTTTAAAGATTTTACTATTTTCAAAAGTGTGGGCAGAGCAACAATTAAGGATTCTAAGTGCTAATATGATTGTAAATGAAACAAGCTATTTGGTATAGCAAGGTAACCTGTAGGAAGCAGCCCTGTCCTGCATGGACTCAGGCTGGGTTGCATTTAACTGTTTCAGTGGTGGCAAAATGAACTGCATTAGCAACTGCTAAAATACTCTGCTTTAACAATTCTTTCCTTTCTGGATGAATTGATAGGTTTTTCTATATATGGATCAGGACTTGATTTAGAGACGAGCTGAATTATGTTTTTGAAGTGAGAACCACCTGGATTGTTAATCTGTGGTTGTTAGTGGGTTTGAAGCTACAAGTAGTAACATCTTTTGCACACAGGTCAAAATCAAGTGGAGGGCTCATGTTAAGTCTCAAATTCACTTTTTAAGTATGATTATGAAGAAATTATGACTAAAGGGATTTGAGTTGGCAGATACCTTCAACAAACTTTGAATGTGCTTCTACTTCCACTCACGTTCTAAGGTGATGAAATTTTTTTATAGGTATGTCTATTTAGAGTTACATTTCAGCTCCCTAACTATCCCACACATGTGAAGTATTTTGATTTTATTATTTTGTATTCTACTTGTAATTTGATACTTCTTAGAATTTTATTTTGTTGTGGCTTATTTGTGCCTTATTCTGCTATAGAGCTCTCCCAGCTGGCAGTATTTCATCAGTTTCAACAGCAACTATGGTCAATTTCCACAAAAAAAAAAAAAAAAAAGGAAGCTCATTAAATGAAAAAAATCTGTTACTGCCTAATTAAAAAAAAATAAAAAATTAAATTGAGTTTGCATCAGGAACTGCAACTACTCTTGCATTTATGTATCCTTCGAACTGAGTGGAAGGCCCTAGATACATATCTCAGAAATGTGCATTAAGGATACTCAGATAAGACAACATTTACATATTGTTGCTTTCAAAACTAGATCTTTACACAATCTTTTATTAGGCTTGGCTTCAGTTTTCCTTGTTGGCTACTTCTCCAGAACATCTCATTTGGCTGATCATGTGCAGTAATCTAACAGTCAAGAGCGATCAGGAAAGGGAGAGAAAATGCCACTGAATATTGAGCTTCTCCAAATAGCGTGAGAGCATCTGAAGGCAAATGCAGCACATTCTGCGTCTACATATAAAGAAACTCAGGACAAAACTGTACACTGTCAGATTTTTTTCCTGAAATTAATGGCTAGCAGTTGTTAGCTGTAGAACCAGCTAGTTTTCTTCTTCTATTTTAATGAATTGTTTCATACCTCTTCACTTCAGGGCCGATTTAATACTGCTGTTGATATTTTGTTATCTCTGGAGTGTAATGTATTTGTGTTACAGTATAATTGTACTTTACACTTCTTTGTTTAACTTTTGACTCTCAAATTCATCTACCCATATCAGAGGGGAAAACAGACTGAAGATATTTTAACAGTGTTCTAATAGTTCCTGACTCTTAATTTTTAAAAAGTGTATTAAGCATGCATTTTGTCTCTCAACAGTATATCAATTGAATGGGATCAAGCCATAGTTCAAAATAGAATTCTTACAAATCAATTTGATATATTTTTCAAATGTAAAAGAATGTTAGGGCTGCCAAAGGAGTACTTCCTTACACGCTATTTTCTGTCAGCAGGGGTTTGTTAATTTGTTTGTTTGTTTTCAACTGAATGTGTGATCATGAATTCCTAAGCAGGTTAACTTAGGTTAGTAGAAAACACCAAAAGATGTTTCTGTGCCATATGAAACAGAGATTCCATAATGCCAGACTGTATTAATTGATAAATTCCTGCTCTAAAGTGAAGTGGTTAATAAGCATAAAAAAATATGAGTAACAGAGTAGGAGTGTTGCACAACTTCAGCGAATATTTAAGAAGATGGGAAGGAGACAGCATCCACACTAGGTAGACTGCTGTGTAAATCAACTCCAGAGGATCAAAAAACAGTACTTTATAAAATATACTTGTAAGTTTTCTTTGCCATCCAATAGGGTGTTTCTTCCATTACCTTGTCCTCTCTCACATGTGCTCTTTCTTGCATACACATAGTCTCTCTTGTTCTTGTTCTTTTTATTTTCTTTTTTTTTTTCCTTTTTTTCTACCTCTGTCATACTCTTTATAAACTCCTTTCTTAATTGTACTGATGCCATTGAGAATTTTAGGGAAAGGAAGACCCACAGTATCTCTGGCAGATATTATGATGAAGAAGCGCAGCTGGAATTTTATCAGAACATCACAGCAGAACTGTCACTACGTCTGGCTTGATTTATGCTCTGGAAACTTTAGGGTGCTTCTTTGGGGGAGAGAGGGAGTTGTTTGGGGTTTTTGTTTTTGTTTGAGGACATTGCACAAGTGAGAAAATCCCTTTAACCTTTAATCTGCTCTTCTGAGATTGTCACTGTTAGTTTCTTGAACATTGGGCTGCTGTTTGCCCAGAGCATTCAGTCTCAGGGCCCATGCTCTGCAGATTGTCTGTTTGTTCCAGTATCATCAGCTCTTGCGTTTGATTCTAAATTGCATGGTAATTAATATTAGAATCCAGTTTATTTTATGAGAATCTTCTACTAGTTTTCCTTTTTTTAAATGAAAGCATTCAGTCTTAATTCAAATGGAAGCATACTTGGCTTGACCCTAGACTTACTAGCTTGGGCAAAAGCTTCTGTAATTTCATGTCTAAGTTTCTCAGTGGTTACCAAGTAGTGGAGCATGAGAACATTGTAGGCAAAGGATGGCACCGAACCCAAAGGAATAATCCTTCTTATTTCCATGCAGGGAAGGCTTAGGGTCTCATGCTGATACGGTTCTGAGGGGAAGGCAACAGCCAACAGGTTTGGGTTAGGCATTACAGTGGCTGGAGGCAGTAGCAAAGCCTCTGGTGGTAGAAGAGAGAAAGAAAATAGATTAGTTCTAGGGCCGAGGAAATGTAGGTCTGCAAGGGAAGGATAGAGTGGAAGTGTAGAGCATTGCCTGGCTCCTCACATGAGGTCACACTAGAGGACGAAATTTTCCTGTTGCCTAGGAAGAAGGAGAGAGAAAGCATATATTTTTACAGAGCTTGTTTTGTTGACTTTTCCTTTCTGGTATTTTTTATACATAAAATATAGTTTTAATAAAGTATTTGTTTAATGAAATTTTTTGGCCTGGAAATAGTGTGCTGGTAAGCATGCTGCTGATGGCTGCCTGCCTACATGTCACTTCTCTCACCCTCAGCTAAAAAATAACTTTGCATCCTCCTGTCATTTTCAAATCAATTTTACAGGAATATAGCATTAATGACCACACTAAAGAAAAAAGCTGCAGTTTAAATGTTTCTCATAGACATGATAGAAGCCAGGCTGAGAAGTGTGTGCAGGGTGCAACTATTTAGTAACAAGGCTGTTGGTTCTCCTGCTTCTGAAGCAGCTTTTTATAGAAAACATAACAGGGTTTGTTAACCTTTTTCTTTGCTGCATTGGCAGTAGCCTCAGCTGTTGGAGCATGTGAGTCCTTTTAGGATATAGGGAAAAGTTTAATGAGTCTATTCATGTCTTTTCTCCAGCATTCTTCTGTACCTCAGACCCATCTGCATGCTGAAGGCAAAGAATCTCCTTCTATGCTGACATAAAAACTGTAGGAAATTTGTTAGTTCTCTGTATCTTGTTCACCTCCACCGTCTCCATGAACGCACCAGTATTAGATTAAGGTATAACACTAGGTTTATTTGCAAATGTGTTCCTGAAAAGTCTAACAATTGTGCTCTGACTTGGTCTTACTGTTATTTGGATGCTAGCATGTATTCTGTACTTAATTGTTCTTCCAGAATAAATCTTCCAGTTTTATATTCTCTTCTCTAAATCAGATTGCACAATGAAATTTACAGCATATTTAGTGTTTTCTTCCTTTAAAAACAAACATACTCTGTCAAGGGTATTATATAAAAATATAGGTATAAAACCAAATTTCAGGTATGTATTACCCTTATATATCACCGTAATGCAAATCCAAGCAGTATTTATTTGCTACAATCAGTAACTGCACTGATTGTGTCTTTTTAAAAATGAATGTTTCTTTAAAAATGTACAGATCACAATAACATACCAGATACAGAAATAGGGTTTTTTGTCTGTACTTTATATTAAAAATATGATAAAAAAATGGCAAAAGTCATATATGAATATGAGCTCACTAACGGAAAAGCAGTTTGCGTAGGTTTTCAAGGGTCAAATAACTTTTAACACTAACATTAAATGTCTGAAATTCATTTTAACTTGGACATTGGTTAAATGATCTTTGTATGCCTGGTTCTGGAATATAAGCTTTATAAAAAATCCCTAAAAGCAAAACATTGCAGTTACATTTTTTTTAAGATTATTTTTCATGTAGGTTTAGTATCACTGTCACAGCATCCAAGTAAGGTTTCTTTGGTAGAAGCTACATAGTTAACATTTTTTTAGAGTGATTACATCACAGAGACTTTCGTGATAGATTTGTAAATACTACAGCAAAAATTGCAGCAATAAAACAGATCTTACCCAAATGACAAGTTGAAAGATGTAATTTTATTTATTTATTTATTTAAATGAATACAGTACTCATGAAAAGTGCCAGATTGACAGCCACAGAGACTGAATACCTCTGTTCACAGACCAAGTGCAGAAAAAAGAAATGCAGGAATCTCGTGTGGCTCTACTAATGTCTTAACCTTGATCTGCAGCTACCGTCTTTAGACACGAGTAGTTCCGTTTATATCCTCATTCACTGCTGAGACTACAACTAGCAACGAAAGTGGCAAATGTGGTGATACAGTAGTGGAAACTAGTCAGACAGAACTGCTGACTGGTATTACAGGGACAACTCTCACTCCTTACTGACCTGGGCAAGATTCAAAACATTGTGATGTATATGTGAAGGTTTCCATATTCCTTTGCCAAAGTCCTGAGGTGGTTTATCATCTGACCATAGTATTTGTCTTTACTTCCAGACTAAATCTAGCCAGCACTAAAAGCACTTACAGTCTATCCACATAAGGTTGCATTTTAGTTGCTGCTTGAGCAGCTCTTCAGAGGATCAGTCCCTCCGTATTTTTATTTTTTTTTTATTCAAATAAATCAAAATATTTACCCCTCAAGCCCAAGTTTGAAGACTCATGCTGAGAAGACTTTTGTGAGCTTTGCCTGTTCCTCCCCGTGGCTCACTCTACTAGTGAGTCTGATCAGGAATAAGTTTTAAAACACTTGGCAGAAGAGATTAAGCACTTTTTATAAGCTTGAGTGGACTGGACTTTGATTTGACAGTAGCATATCAGCTGCGTTCTCTTGAAACTTACCTTGTCTTTCTGCCATAGCAGAAACGGAAATCAGTCAGAGGCAGCCGTTTATGCTTCTACCCTGGGACTGGAATTAGCATGCATTTGAAGGAGTCAATCAACTATTTATTTGCAAAGCTCAAGTAAAATTACTGTCCTGTTACCCAAATTCCCTCATATTAAGTAGGTACTTCTAAGGGTAACAAGAGTACTGGTGTAATATTTTGTTGATAAACAGCAATTAAGATGTTCTTAAGGACAATAGCACAGAGATGTGTCACTTTGTCACAGGGGTCGGTTCTAAGTCAGAATGTTGAATTTAGATTAGAAATAACATATGAAATATTTTCTATAGTTTTCAGGCGTATTTTTAAAGCTGTGCTGTTGGACATAAGTTCAGTTATACTCTCCCCTGAAAAGGAAGTGTGTTCTTTGAGCTGCTACTCATTGTTTAAAACACAAACTTTAACCTAAAAATAGAAAACCTGTTCTTTTGAGGGATTCTGTACTTGCAGATAGGGAAAAGAACTTAAGTACTGTATTATTTATAGATTGGATCAGAATGGCAGAATTTCTCACTGGCTGAGAAAAAAATAATTTTGAGTTCACTGTAGTGCCTGATGGTTTTGGTTGTTGTGAAGTTAGTGGCTGCTGGGGCAACCTAAGTTCTGGAACTGGTGTAACATTGGTCTGCAGAAAAATGCAAGTGTATTTTTGTTATCAAAAGTAAGAAGTCTAATTGTAATACTGGTGGTATATTCCTTTGTTTTGCTGTCCAGATAACACAGCTCTTACAGATACATTTGATACTTGCCTAACACAGTTGGTTTTACATCAGATCTTGGCTCAATATTGAGACGTGATATATCTTAATTAGCACATGTGATTGATTAACAAGTAGCTTTTTGCTGGAGTTAAACTTTTCATTGTATAGCTGCTTTTGTGGGAAAATTACCTGTCTTCATGAGTTCTACTTGGCTGTAACTTTCCTTAGGAGGCTAATAATATACATCTTTAAATGAGTGAAATCATATGGCTTGGCAATAAATGCAGATCAGAGTTTCCCAACAGTCACAGCCCCACTTCAGAAGCTCTGTAATTTTAAAATTTTTAGCTTCTAAAAGTACTATTGTGAACATTTCGCAAAAGAAAGTTAATTCTTCAAAGTAAAAAAAATTAATAATTTTTAAATGATCATGTGGTAATTATTAAACTAATATGTAATTAGCATTTTCTTATGACAATCATAATCTTGACAAATGCTTTCATTCATTTTGTTCTGATCATTAAAGACTTTAAAAGCACTGATTTTTGTTAACTGAATCCCTTGGCTATTCATCAGTGATGCAATTCAACCTAATACTCCAGTGGCCAGTAATCAGAGAGTTGCCTATTAAGTGAAGGAAATTTTATCATTGTCTTTATGAACATTACCTTTATTTCTTCTCTAACACAGCAGGTAGATAGAACTGTAAGAGCATCTAGCTAATACATATTCATTCCTTTTCTAAAATGGTGAATTATCTCAATTTTTATGTTTTACGTGATCAAATTCAACAAACACTTTGCCAGTAGTACAATCTATGAGTTTGCTCAGTGTTTTTTTGAAAAGCTGAACCAGAAATAGATTTTAGCCTTCTCAATATATGCCTCAATTATGAATTCTTAAAGGTTTTATTTTATTTTATTGGGAGGGATTCAGTAGTTTTTTCTCTAGTGAAAGGTGATCTGTCTTTCCTTATTAAGCAGCATATGAATTTTTATGTATAGCCATTACCTATGATATATTATCTATGAGTTTAATTCTATAAATTGGTATTTACTTAATTTACACCAGAGATATGGAGCATGTTGTAGCTAAATGTTCCACTAGGCGCAGGCAACACATCCTTTAGTCAGTGCTGTAGTTTGAATCCCCTTGTTTATCCCATTGCTTTTCTCAACTCTTTTCCCAAGACTTTTCCCCTTGCAATTTCTTGGTTTTGAGCTCTATCTTGGCAGAGGTGCTGTTCACATCCTTAGCTCTCTGCAGCAGCCCTGCAGCTGCTTGAGTCCTCACTGTCCTCACTTTCCTAAAGCCCAGAATTTGTGGGCCGTCTGCAGTCTACCTTCTGGAGTTTTTCTCGAGCATGTTTGTCCTGCAGTCTCATTTTCAGGGTTTTTTTTCCTGCAGTTGGAATAGGGTTATTTTATCTTTACAGAATGTGAAAGATAAAATGAGCATGCAAAAAGTTTAACAGTGTAATATATAGTCACTAAAATATTTCTGTTTGTTTACTTTAGACTTTTGAGCTTAGGCAGAGCCAAACTGACTTCAAAAATAAAGGACAGATGATCAGAAATGTGGATAAGGACAGCATGTTCCTCTGCTTTATTTAGCATTGAGCATATTAATGGATGCTCAATAAATGGTAATGATTTTGGAGACATGATGATTGATGGTTCCTGGATCAAAACATAGAGGTTTTGTTTAAGAGCAGCCCAGCTGGCAGAGTGATCCTCTTTTGAAACTGTTTGTGATCAAAATATGTCAGAGCCATATCTATAAAATACAGTAGGCAAGACTTTTTTTTGTCAGTGGATTGGTTAATTTATTTTAACTGTAAACTATCAACTGCATCTTGGATTATACAGCCCTCTTGTCACACCATATTCCCATCAGTGAGTTTTAGAGTGCTGCTCTTTTCTCTGCTTTCCAAATTTTGTTTCTTTTGTGGTAAACGTACTGCTCTCAGGAAAGGGCTATATTTTTGGCATGAGATCACATAGAAGGTACTGAAAAGACAGCATTACATATTTATTTGAGGACAAAACTGTGCCACATGGTGCTTTGGACAGCGAGTATTGAGGGAGAGAAAACTACCATCCATCTCCTAAGCAAGCCATCTGTGTGACTCAGCTAGTGCCACCCTCTCTAGTCAGATTACACCTCAGTCTGACAGGTATAACCCAAACCTCTAAGATCAGAAAATGAACACGTGTCTTATTTTGTCATCACAGCTGATTGTTCCTCTTAAAGAAGCGATGCTTTTGGCTTTTGAAGTAAGAGGAGTTGGCTTCTAAATTAATGGATTCTAAGATACTTAGCACAGATACTTAACAAAGTAAGTTAAAACCATCCTTGACATTTCCATGGTTAAAGAAATACGTGGGATTTAAAAAGAAAATAGGCAAATTTAACTTTCTTTTCTCTCCCTCCTTTTGTTGAGCCCACCTTTGTCCTCCTCTCTTCCCCCAACTCTTTTTTTACCGTTAAAGAAAATAAATCAATTACAGTCTCCTTTCTGACCTTTCAGTTTGTCATGTGTATTTTTCTTTGCGTTTTTAATGCCTTTTGGATACCCTCAAGAGGAAAGTGAAATTTCTTAAGGAAAAACTCATGTAGTTGATTACACTTAAAAAAAAAAAAAAAAAAAAAAAAACCCTCCATATAATGTTTCATTTGGAAGCCTTTTATTTCTGAATTTGTATTTAGAAATTTTATATATATATATTTTTAAAATGTGAAAATGCATGTTTTTAGAGAGTCTTAAAAATCTGAGGCTCTATAAGGGACCGATATTGTGAATATCAGGAGTGGACATTTCTTATCATATTGATGTGTAGCAACATCAACCCTTGAACTACAGTTATTGACAAAATAGATTGCAACAGCTCCAAAAGAGCTGCCTGATTGTATCTGAATGCATTTAGGCAGCTTTAATTCCTGAATTAATTATACGATATACTATAATGCTACAAAAAAGGAAGCTGTTAAAGTCATCTGTGTCAAAGGGAATTTGAGTATCAAGGAGTAGATTGTAGCATATAGTCACATCTGTGAGTCTGGGGTGCATGGGGAGATTGTCTGCCCAAAGCTGAGTTTTCCTGCAGCCCTCTGCTTACAGGGAAGGCAAGAGAATGTCGGTATTGCCAGCTCCACATGCTGCTGCATATTCTGGTCTCTTTTTTCTCTGGGTGGAAATTTCAGAGCTCTGTCACTGAATATCCCCCTTTCACTCAGAAGTGGAAAAAAGTTATTTCCTAACCATTCGACTTGAGCAGCTTGGGACATTAAACCCTCAAATATCTGACCTAACATGGCTTGTGATTGCAGTGATTGGTAGCACTGCAGTATTGGAAACTATTTCAAGAAGAATGACTCTTACTGACTGTAACAATCATGGCCCCTTTCCCTGTCCATTCTGTGTCACAATGCCTGTGAAGGTGGAGCTGAGATTGCTTGCTCCCTACTTACTTCCATCTGCTTTTTTAGTCGCTCAGCTGGGGCTCTGATTTTTTCATGACTCCTCAGTGAGAGAAAACTAGTTTACCTTGTCGTAATGCTTGTGCACCCCATAAAGAAATTTATTACCTAATGGCAGCTGTAATACCGAGTTTTTATCATGGGTTGCTTTTCATGCAAGTTGTGGACATTTGAAAAAATAAATGACAGTTTCTTAAAGAGTTGTGGTGATTTTTGAAAGGCAGCCTCACACCAACAACGTGCAAAATAAGCAGCTGGACCTAGGGCCTGAATACTTTTACTGCAAAGAAATCGGGAAAGAATCCTCTTCTTAGTGGCCACAAAGCAGCTTTTGATCTGTATTTCTGAGGCTGTGCTGTTCATTGTTGCTATCTTTTGTTCTGCTTCTGCCTCCTTGTTCCCAGACAAGCTTGTTTGCTCTAGCCTGCCTGTTTGATGCTTTGCGGAGTGTCTCTGTAGAAGAGGATTTCATAGCACATGGGTTTATGTGCCCTGTAAAAATTCCCTGCAAATATTGCTCTGTCATTACTTGGTAGGAGTACAGCAGCTCTGCTGCCAGAGTGCTCTTGTCTGAAGGCATGAATGATATACAGGCTCCTGGATAGTTCCCTTGTGCTGGAGTAAATTTTCCTTAATTTTTTTTACTTGAAACAAGGATAATCATGTTTGCATCTGGCACAGTTACTTTGTCAGCCTCAGCATTTCAGCCATTTTATGCTCTCTTTTTTTTTTTTTTTGGTTATTATTATTCTAGCAGTTGTCCAAACATACAATCACATTGTACAATCTGTCTGGAAATTTTAATTCTGATGAGAGCAGAGGTGGGAAGAGGGAGGTGGCAAATTGAAGGTTTCAGTAATTTAAATTCAGTTTTTGCCTCAGTCTTCTAAGTGTTCCAGAGTCCTCCACTGCGATCACGTTACTGGGAAATGTAAGTGGTTTCAGAGATACAGAACTCTAAACCAGTATTAAGTCAATTTGATATTTGTATGCTGTGGATTTCGTTTTCAATCACTTCAAAGCTGAGCAGGCCATTTTAACCTATACGAAGTTTGCATAAGCTCAGAGACCTTTAGCTGCAGTGGCACTAGCAGGTGCCACTTTGTTACCATAAAACATTATTCTCTGACTAGTGCTCCTTTAAACTAGGCTATTTAATATATCTACTGAATATTATACCAAATTCAGCTTTTGAGGAATTTCAAGTTTGTGGCCAGGGACAAGGAATGGAAAGCACTGACTGTTAAATAACATACAAATTAACTATCCACAAGTTTAACTCAAGGAACAGATTAATAAATCTGTCAGAAATGCCTATCCTCCTGAAAATACGTTGTAATCTTAACATGTTACTGTAGCCCAGTAAAGACTTGGTGATATCAGCATAAAAGATTTTTATCTAGTATTTTTCTTTTCAAGATAAATCCAAAGGTGTTAAGATCACATTGGTTTTATGGTCATATTTGATATATGATAATATCATCTATGTCTGCAGAATTTATGATATTAATATGAGGAGAATGGTGGGATTATTATTATGGGTCACATAGTATTACAGATCCCAATAATAGTACACCTAAAAAAAGAAAAACTGTCAGCTGTAGTGTAGTGTCAGCGCCCATCTTTTCAAGCTGTTGTAGCTCACATTAGAAAGAAGGCCATTTTAGCTAGGAGCATAACAATCTCATTGTATTAATCATTTTCTGTGTTTAAGCAATATGAGGTTGTCTGCTTTCAACGACAGAAATAAAATCCTTGAAGGGAACAGTCTGTGAAATAAACTCTGAAGGGACAACGAGACTGCTTCTCTTTACTCCCCATGGCCTAATTAAGCGGTGGAAAAGCCACCATAAAAGAAATTAAATTTAAAAGACAGATTAGCAACAGGAAGGGTGTGGCAGCAGCCGATGTGTGTGTGGGGCTTCATTTGCAAGTCACTTAAAGAGCCGTGGTGCTAAGAAGCAAAGTGGAGAGTCACTGCTCCTGGTTTTGTAAAAAAGATTTTCTCTTTTGGTAATGACAGGGTTCTCTAGTTTTGTCTAGTTTTTTACTTGTGCAATCTTCTGAAGCAATATAATGCCAAGAGAAAGGAAGGCACACATCTCCAGAGGTGCTATTCTACTGGTGGTATTTCATTAACAGGAAGTATGTGAATGAACACTTTATAAGCAGGATTTCAAAGACATTTATACATGCCTATACATATTTTCATGTACAAAAGTAATAGCATTGGACCAAGGCCTTTGCTGGATTATTTATTAAAAAAAAAAAAAAATATTGCTGTGTTTTTACTTAGAAGATCTTTATTGCCAAAAAACAATTCAGCCATTTATCCTCATTTTAAAAATAAGAAAGGCTCAAGTGCTGTGAACTGTTGAACTCATAAATGGAAAATGATTGACTTTACTTGGGTAATAACACGTGATTATTCCTGGGTACAACATGACTGGAAGAGAGCAAACTGTCCAAGAATTGTAATTATTTTGAAGGCAGAGGATGACTGTAGGAAAATTGCCAAGACTATTTTGTCTGGTGCAGTGCAATGTTCTCCATCTTCACACTTTAGCTGTTTAGTGTAACTTGTGTCAATGCCTGGTTCGGTTTAGCCTAACCTAATGTTAATGTTGATACTGATAGTGAAAGAGCATCAATGAAAACTGGTACCCAAAGTGCTTCTCTCTTTTGGTTAGAGTTTCTCCTTAGCATTAGCAGTCCTTCCCTTGCATGGCAAAACATCTCACGTGTTTGGTGGGGTTTTGCCTCAGTTATTTTTGTAGTTCAATACTCATGTGATGTGTTCTTCTCATAAAAGAGTACCTTCAACAGAGTATACATAAATCCAGGTGCAAGCAGCATGCCTGAGTAAACCCTTTAAGCCAAACAGAATACCTGCCTTTTTTTTCTTTTCTTTTCTTTTTTTTTTTCTCTACAGAGCAATAATGTGTTCAAATCTCTTAAGCAAATGGAGTCCAGTGCACTCTTGCCACTTCAAAGCGCACCTGCTTGGGAGTGCAGTGTGAGGATCAGCTATAGCTCTGTGGGACACCACAAATCTTAATCACTAAACAAAGTTTCTAAACAAAATTAATAAAAAAGCACATCAAATGATTCTCACACTCTATAAAATAGTTCTGATTTGGTCACTAAGCCCAGGTACCCAGTCCTTAAGTTTGGAGTCAGCTCTCAGTGCTACAGCACCTCCAACCACTTCTCTCAGTTGCAGGAGCTTTCTGAAGGACGCCCCAAGTCGTCCACTGGAAATATCCCTAGAAGCAGCCTGATTAACGGCTTTTCCTCCTCAATTTATGCGTTGCTGCTTCAGAAAAAGTGCAAAAACTGTTTCCATGTAGGTAGTATGCTTAAAAGTGTTCTCTTTCACAGAATACAGACCCCAGAGCTGATGACCATTGAACCAGTGCTCATGAAGGGAACAGGCAAGCAGTTTCTGTGTCCCCTCATCCTTTCCCTTCATCCTTTGAAGGAGAGCTATATTGCTTTATAATCCCTACTCAGTACTAAGCATAGAGAGTGCTTCATGCAAATATCAGATCTCAAAACAAAAGAGAAATTGGTAAAAACTTGGTCCTGACTCTTCTTTATAGGCCAGACAAATTACCCAAGCTCACAGAGAGAACAGGACACATTGTTTGAGGTATGGTATAGTGAAAAAGTTCCCTTTATGTGCTTTTTGTCATTAGAATTTATGTCTCAAAGACAAGTCTTCCCGGAGACTTGCCTACAACATTTAGCCTTGCACTACCTTGAGTAGCATTTGTCTTTCAGACAAACTCCAACCAGTCAGGATTGAACACCATCGTACAGAATGGACTTTGTGGGTTTAATTCTTAAAGCAGTAAATGTTACAGCAAAAAATACTGGGGAGTAGGAATTCTTTTTGGTAGTTTTTTTAAAGAGGAAAAAAATCATTAGATTTTTCATCAACATGTTATAGCGCTAGTACATTCACTGTGATTCAGAAAGCTACCGTCACCTTTCACTGCTGTTGTATGCTGATGTTTATGTTATTGAATAAACACAATTGGATAAAATTTTGATCATGGTGATGTGCAGTTAATACTAGGATTTGGGAAATAAGTAAAGGCTGTTTGACAATAAATGTAAGAAAAGGTATGAGTGAAAAAACAGTAACTTCCTTATGGGTAGTAGAATTGGCTGAGTGCTCGTCATGTTGGTATCTATCATGTAAGTTTTTGTGCTAGAAAGCATGATACTTGAGGTTTTATACATGTGCAGTGCTTGGTGTTATGTTTGTGAGTTTCATACATCCTGAAGGATAGCCCTATTTTGTATGTATTATGCTGTTCTCTGCTTTGTTATTGCCAGAAACTTGAAATCAATACTGCTTTTCCTTTTTGATAATTAAAAGGATGGTTTATCTCTATATGGATCTTTAATTTTAATAAGCTAATAATTCTGATTTTAGCTACTATTATCTTAATAGCTAAGCCTTCTTAAATGTTTTTGTCATAATTCCTTTGGATAGTGTTGTCATTTTTTCAGCCTACATGAATCCTTGCTCTATAGTGACGTCTGCTGGAAATGGTAAACGGAAGTATTCAAGGGCTAATTTAATCTTTTCAACGTTTCAGTCCTCTTGGGTATATGAAGTATAGACTGTACAGAAAAGTGGCATTGCCTTTCCCCATTACCTACATAGCTGTTGTTTCTACACTGGACTTGGTAGAACTCGGGCTTTACCTAGTGACAAACACATACTTTTTTGCCTTGCAGCATATTCCAGCCTTGTAATTCATTACACTTGTTCTTTGCTTGTCATAAAAGTTGATAGTTAGAAGTCATCAAGTTCTGAGAAATAAGTGTTTATGCTTTGTACCAAATCCATAGTGAGGTGTTTAGATTCACTTATGCAGCACTTCTTACTGACAATCCTGTCAACAATGCTTAAATAATTATAGATGAGTCAATGAAAGAAATTTATACTTTTAATCTGACATTTAGAATTAGGTTATATTTGCTTTATATCTTAAAAAAAAAGAAGTGTAACATTCAAAATAGACACCAGACATTTTGCATTAGAAGTAGAAATGGAAAATAATGAACCCATTTTTAAATGAATTTGAAAAGCAATCTGATTTTAGTTCTTGCAATGCAGAGCAAATAAAATAAAAACTACCGTACTTTATTTACTAACCAATGAATTGAATTGTCCGCCTTTTATTACAGATATAAAGCAAAGACTATGAAGAGGCAATCATTTTTGTGGCTATCAGACTTTCAGTAACATATCTCTTGTGGTTTAAATAACAGATAGTTTAAGTGTTTTTCCATTACCTTCGTGTAAATGAAAAATGCATAAAATATTTTAACAAGGCAAAGTAATCCAAGGAGATTGTTATTTTGTGTTACAAATTAGGTTATTTCTGTCATAAAATTAAAGGAAAAAAAATCAACGCAAGGACATTTCAGCTTAATATCATTTACCAGAAGGAACATGTAACAGATTTAATGAGCTAGCAGGTCACCTGAATCCAGCTGTTTCCAACCAGCTTTATGAAACGGAGAATGCAGCTAACGGTAGGAGGTAAGCATTATTACAAGCTCTCAAGGAGTTACAAAATCGATTTCTGCTTGAATGAATTAATTTAGATTATCAATTTATAACCAGCTACACGAATCCCATCAACTTAACAGTTCAGTGAATGATCAGGCTCAGCCCTTGCAAGAGCTTAACAATTAGAGAGTTCTATAGTTATCTCCCATCCTACAGTGTTGCTAACAAAGTTCCTTACTTTGACAGAAAGAGAAGGAAAATGTTTGCTTAAGGACATTGCAGGAGAGAAACGTGTCTTGGGTGAGGGAAAAGAGCAGCTATAGTAAAGCAACCTCATTCTTCTGTCTTGCCTTCTTGGTAATTCCTCCAAAGGTGACAGAAATGCGGTGATTATCTTTACAAGCAAAAGAACATGACCAGTGCAGGGAAGAGACTAAACCATCTCATTTCAATTATTTACTTCTAAAGAAAATAGCTAAGGATAGGATGTGAAAACAAATGCTTATAGCTATCCCATAATCTAAAAGTGTATACAGGTAGTGGTATTTAAAATGTCTTGCCTTTTTGCTGAAATGCCAGAAAGGTGTTTCCTCTTCACCCTGTTCTAGTGCAGTCCTTTAAACCTGTGCAAAGAGAATGTAAATTCCTGCTAGTCAGAATGTTACTGTTTTACACTTACTTTGCACAAGTGTTAAATTGCCACTCAGGATGCAAGTCATTGGCAATTCAGGCTGTTCATGTTTTAGTCTTTGACTTATCTCCTTCTAATATTGCAAAATGGTTATGAGTAAAAGGACATTTGCTGTGCATCAGTTACTGCTGTCTCTCTAAGTATAAAATACAGTGGTTAGTCTTCCTTGCCTGTTCAGTCATTTTTGGCACCATCTTCACTGTCTCAGAAGATAAGAGTGGTGCAGCAAGTACAGCACTTAAATAGAAGCATATGATTTACCACAGGGACATTACACTTAAATAAGTAATTGTGTTTATAAATATCTTCTAACAGGAGCTGGGATTATGGGTTTAGTAATCATCATCATTGGTAAAGTATAAAAAGGTGATCAGATGTTAGGTCATAAGTCTTATTATTGCCTGAAAATAATCTCAAATTATTACATTTTAGGGCTGAGAAAAATCAATAGGATTATATTTTTCTCCTTCTAAAAGGTACATTTGCAGTGCAGTGTTCAAAGAGTAATAGCTATGATGGCTTCTCTTAGGGACAAAATGAGTTGTACCTATGTCATGTGGAAAGTATACCACAGAAAAGACCTCAGATTCCTGACAGTTTTAAACCACTAACCAAAATTGTTAAATAGCTCTGTTGCCCTTATGCCTTAAGAAGTGGGTATTTTTGAAGTACTGGATATGCATCTTCTGGACAAACATGGATGTGTTCATAGGGTCTACCAGTACTTTTGTTTCTTTCCTTGGCTTTGCTGTGAGAAGCTTTCTTTAATTTCTCTCCACTCAGACAAAAACTGAAAAAGGCGATGCAAACCCATTCTAGTGGAACAATTAAAAATTATGAGAAAACCTTTTCTGTAGTCCATTCTGTAATGTTAGCTCTAATTTGACAATCCAATTGTTGTCCAGTTCCTCATTATTTATTATTATTTTAGCAATGTTCTATACTAGTACCTACGAAAGTTGCTGTTTCTTAGATAGCAGAATTTAGAAAGTCTCTGATTTCCTGGCACAGCCACTGTACAGACCTGTAGGAAACAATAATCCACCCTGTAGACCTCATCATCTACCTTTTAATTTGTTTTTAATGTCCCTCCAACTTTATTTTTCCGAAAAGTGTTTCAGGCTACACTGAACTCCTCAAGATCCATAAACTGCAGTAGGTTAGCTGAGTGCAGGGCAGCTGTCAGCTCATTAAATGGTAAAGGAACTCACATGAGCATGTTCTTTCCAGCTGTATCAACCACAGCAGGTAATACAGCTTTTGGGAAATAAGATTTAAAGTATATATGCAGTGATGGCAGTGGACCTGTAAGGCATTTTTTACAGAAATGCCTTATGCCTTGGGCACTTTCCCAACTACCTGCTCAAAAACCAAACTCAGTGAATGGGACAATGCTGCCATTGGATGGACATTTGCAATATGTGCTGCTAAAGACACAGTGACTTCACAAAAGTAACTCATGGTGTCAGCACTTTTTGGTGTCCTGCAAGCAATACTGAAAACAATGTAAGCCTGGATGCACTGAACCTCTGTCTTCTCTGCACTGTGAATTTGCCACAGATATCTGTGCTTCTGCCACCTATATCTTTCCAATACCCAAGCCAGCTACTTCAAAGCTAAAGGTGTCAATGTGATCTCCTCTACCATGATGGTTGAGACTGAGAAAATAGCTAAATAAACATCACACTGTGAGTTTTCATTGAAGAAATTATTCCTCTCAGATTTGGATAGTCTATCCCTACCACATGCTATCAGTTATGGAAGGGCACCTAAAAAGTAACAGGAATGAGAGGCTTAGTGGTTTCACAAACAGCAGTCTTTCACATCCAACAGCTATTGGGCTGAGATGAATCTCTAACTTTGTCTTAAAGGGGAGAACCTCCTGCTGTGTGCCATGTGAATCCCCCTTCATGGGGGGAATTTGAGCACATAACCAGTTCACACATGAATTGCAGAACAAATCTGTCATAAGTTGAGGTGTGTTGGTTATCACCAATGAGTGACTCCTGACTGGAGAAGAGTGAGTGCATTGCCAGTGAAGCACAGCCTGTATCCCAAGCGTGTGAGCTCTGTGAGACATGTCCTGGCTCTGCAGGACCACCATGGCTGTTTCTGGGTGGTGATCCTGGAAAGGGAGCACTGCAGGGAGGTACCTGAGCAGCTGCAGGCAGAGGTGGGTAGGAGCAGCCAGATATTAGCTCCACAGCAGAAACATGGACTCAGCTCTGAGAGACAGGCTGCAGAGCAGGTGGCGGCAGAAGTGTTGAAAGGATCAGTCCAGCTTGGTGAGGAAAGGCCTGGCACCAGGAAGGTGCAAAATATTAATGTGGAATATTAACACGTCAAGTTCAACCACAAAAGTATGGGGAGCCACTGTCCCAAACAAAATACACTGTGACTGTGTATTGCTTGCAAAACAGCCATCAGAAAAACCAATAGCCCTGAAAGAGAAGACAGGGCTGAACAAGACCTGGGGATAAGGCCTTTGGAAAGCTAAGTGCTTTTTGTTCAGGGTGCTTGGACCCATTGACGAAAGTGCTGGTGTTTGTTTTAAAACTTGCTGTGGGGTTTTTTTCCAAGTATCACAGCTTGTGTTAAATAAAGACTGTTTCATTATGTTCTCTTCCTTATTAGCAAAGTTCATGAGACTTTAAACTGTCTTTCTGGTTGAAAAGGGTAATAATAGCATTGTTATGTGTAGGATTTCCTTAGAATAGTTTCAAAAAGGTGCAAACATATTCATCAGAAGTGGTTATTTGTTTAATTATGCCAGATAATGCTGGTAAGCATTTGGATTTTCTAATTTAGGAATAGGCCAGTGCAATTTTGTTTCATTATTTTCGTAACTCTGGCTATAATAAACTGTAATTTTTCAAACATATGTTTCCATTTTATTTTATGTTGGCAAAGCCTTTGAATGCGGTCCCTAGTGCTCACCTTAACCACACCTCATGGAGGTTGTAAATACACCTCTCCTCAGCTGCATTGCAGCTAGAGACAGCGTCTGGCAGCAGGCTAGGATGGGCAAATGACCTCAAAATCCTGAGGGCCTATAGCAGCGGTGTTCTACATTATTGATAGTAGCAGAGATATTGACAGTCTGTGCTTGGAAGGAAAATAGGAGTTTGATATGACATATTGTGTGTCTCAGCAAGACTCATAAATAATTTTGACAAGTTTTTGTATGCATGGGAAAGTCCTTGATTCAGCCTCCCATAAAAATAAACTTCTATTATGGAATGTATTTGTCAAGTGGCTGTGTGATGGATGGAGCTGCGTTTACCCCTTGGCAGTTCGATGAGTTTTAGATGCACAGCTTACCAGAGAGGATTTACGGGCAGTACAGAAATAATTATTCAGTATGAAATACATAATTCCTGTACCTGAATTTTCATTTTTTATTATATTTTGTTTCTGTTGCATTTCGGGTCTTTAAGACAAAAGGCCTTGCCATTTTACTTGGAGCTGTTGTATGTCTGTAGTTTCTGTTCAAAGAAACTGGTTCAAGTCTTTTCCCCAACTTGGCTTGTATTTTCTTAACTGAATGGGAGCTTTTAATAAAACAGGCAAAAGCAGGAAAGTTTACATTTTAAAATTAATAATTTTAACAATAAAAACTCTCTTGAAAGGATTTCTTAGACTTCTAGAGGGAAAAATAATTAAGAAATCAGATTAAATTTAGTTTGTTTCTTATGCTAGTTATCACTAGTAAAAACAAACAAACAAACCAAACAAAAAAACCCAAACAAACAGGTAGTAAGCTCTCAGGAAGAGGTCACACCTTTCTGATACGCAACCCAGATCATCTGACACATTTGTTGTTTTCTTCCTTAAGGCTCCTCCTGCAAGGCTTCAACTGTGTCTCTTCCTTTTTACAGTAGTCTTTCTTTTCTGTCAGGGCTGCCTGTGTATCTCCTCTTATCTCTGCCATTTCTGCCCATTTGTTTCATATTCCTTTCACCTCTCATTCTCTTTTACTCATTTAACTTTTTCTTTAAACTTGTTCTTTCATTTATTTTCCTATCCCAGTCCTTCCGATTGAGTGTTCTCCCTGCTGTTTGTATTCCTCCAGCCTGACTCCTTTACCTTCTTTCTACATGTCCAGTCCAGTTCTTCTTACCTGTTTTCCTCTTTGTTCTCAACATCTTCTCATATTCAGGTTTATTTTTACACTGTTACTTTATGACTTTCTATACTTCTTAGCCTCTGCCCTCGTAACAGTCATACTTCCTTTGCTTGTTTGCAACTTCTGATGGATACCAGTTGTTAAGTGTTTCTAACTGGTAGTCTGCTTGGCTTCCCACACATAATATGAAACTTCTCAAAGCTGTGAACATGGCACTTTTTTTAGTCACTACAAGAGGATTGTGCAGTTTTGCATAGTTCCTATGTCCATGGCTGCCTCGGGTGGACCTTTCAGATGCCTTCAGCATCTCAGATACCACTAGACATTTACATGTGGGCAGCTGAGCCAATTCATTATTTTCTACATACAAAATCATGTGCCATATTTCTTATAATATATTAGGTTTCATCTTAAGTTTGGAGTAGTGATAATCTCATTTGGACTATGTCAGTAAGGCTTTGGAGAAGGTGCTAAATGTCAGGTGCCTGCAATCAGTTAAATCCTCTGACCATGGGGCATCCTGTGATTTTGAATCATTATCTCCTACTACAAATTGTCCACAAAAAGCCCATTTTTATAGTTTATTTTTTAATTTTGTTTGGTTTTGGAACAGTTCCTGCCCAGCAAAACTCATTTGTTACTATTGTTTATCTAGATGATGCATGTAAATAGCAAGAACCTGATTGCTACAGCTAATTACACCACTGCAAAAATGTACTAGAGGTGAAAACCAGGCAGTTGTGAATTGTATTAGCACACATGCATCTGTGCTTATGCCATATTGCCTTGGGTAGGTCAGGGTATCCATTCTCTAGAGCTTGGAGTTAGAACAGTAAGCATTCCCCATACACCTGTACACCTGCTGTCCCTGCTGGGGAGAACATCTACTGAAGGGAAGGGAAACTCATAATCAGTTAGTCTGGGCCCATAATTGGCAGAATTTCCTTCTTCTTTAAAATGAAACCCCATAAGGCTATTTTAAATAGTTGCCAAATTTATTGAGGTATCACTATTTCCTCCGTGACAGTTGAAGGTCTGTCTGTACTTCAATTATAAACCTCCTTAATAGGAAAGGATCTATGACCTAGCCATTAAAAACATTCTTGGCCTAAATCTTACTTAAGAAATTCTTACCCAGAAGCAAAAAACATTTTTATAATGCTTTTCCAATTTTTTTTTTTCTGCAGTCCATTTCTCTGCAATTTTGGTGCTACAACAAGAAAAGTAATATTTTATAGTTTTACCTGGTTTTCTTTCCCTGCATGTCTTGGAGAGGAAAAACTAGTTACATTTAGATGATAAGATACATGTGCACGTGGGGGGGGGGGTTGTTTTATTTTGAGGACTTCGGGGTTTGAGGGACTGGAGGAGGGAGGAGAACTGCTACTGCCTTCTAAGGTATATATTTATGAATGTCTGTAAGATCTTCCACTCTTCATCTTCTCATTTCTGCTCCCCTCCTCTTTCCCCAAACCTGCCACTTCATTTCCAAATTATTTTACCAATTTTATTATGTGTTCCCATAGAGCTCAGTATTAGCAGTGCTGAATTAACAAGATGCTTTCTAATAAGTATCAAGTAATTTCTTAGTGCACAGTGCTGTGTTACAGGTTTTTATTACTAATACCTTCAGACAAGTTCATTTCAACCCCCATTGTGCTTCAAGGATCTGTCAAAGTGCACTTCAATGCACCTGAAAACATCCTCAAAATAGAACAACATGGATTGAAATTGAGGGGCCTGAAAGCAAAATAAAGGGGACAATAAGAGCTTAATAAAAGTTCTTTTTTTTTTTTTTTCTAGTCTCTCTTTCTTTTTTATGCCAACATTGAAAAAAAAAAAAAGTTGAACAATTAAATACTGGGGCTTGCTATAGCAGTGTGGTAGTCTCACTGGTAGAAATAGCATCAATAAATCTGCGAGCTAAGATTGTTGGCTGTTTCTGAACTTAGGTGGTTGTACTCATCTGGTACCCAGAGTTTCAAAAGGTGAACCTGGACTTCTTCTTGGTAATTTTTAAGTCGTCTGTCCACATATACTGAAAACATTACTTTTATTAGCAAAAGCAGGAGTTTCTAAGCAGTGGCCCTGTTACTGACTAGCTTTCAGTTTTCATTTACTCCTTCCTTATGAGGCTATAGGAAAGAATGAAAACACGGATTTTTACCTGCTTGCTTTCTCTTTTTTTCCTGTTAAAAGTATGATAAGTAACAATGATGGGTACTTCCAAAGAAAGGATAATTTTAAATGTTTTTCTATAAGAAAATAAAAGTTTGTAGAGGACCACAGATAGACAGTCTTGTCAAAAAAAAAAAACAGAAAAATGCTTGCTGTGACACTTGTTTTTATATTAGACACAAATTAAAAGTAATGTCTTTGAAAATACTTACTTGGCATATAATTTGGCATATATAGCCAAACTTCTGTGCAAAAATGTACAACTGCTGAGCTGGGTGGCAGTAGGTGCCCTCAAAGCCAATTTGGTAGATAAAAGATCATCAGAGTTCAAGACTCGGGAACATCCTGTAGGTATTGTGGCCTACATTATTTCCCTTAAGCTAACATCTTCTGATTTAGTGGATCAATATAAGGAGATTTCTAACTGGCGTGTTTTGGAGGAAAATCCCTCAAAAATCAACTATTAGTGTACTTGATAGTATGACAGCAGACTCAATTTCAAGAGAATCTGAAAGACAAGTGAGGGAACTGATCACGCTCAGCACAATGAGACAGTGATACCCAGTGATTATAGTTACTTATCATGTATGCATCTGTCAATGTATGTATAAGAACTACTATAACAGTTTCCATAATTCAAGGATATACATGTGGTCAATAGCAGCTGTTTCATTTGTCACCAAAGTATCTAAGAAAAGGAGGGTGTGTCATTTACTAATATGTACACAAGACAAAAATCCATTTCTGTTTCAGGGACTACTTCTGTTTAAACGTGGCACGGGAACAGGTTACTTATTAATAGGCAAAAGTGAAAGTGCATATAAAAAATTTTGTTACTATATTGGTAATATTTTATTATGCCTCCTATATCTTTGGGGTCTTTTAGATTGTGTGGCTATTCCAGAGGCATGTGGATAAACAGACCTGGAAGAATGCTGATGTACATGAGGAGTCTTCGCTTTTGACATTACCTGTATACTAAATTATGCTGTGTTTCAGACTAGGAGCAATTGGTTACAGTCAAAGGACACTTCCCTCCCTACTCTTCTGAGTGCTATAACTTACCTAAAATACTGTAGTTTAAATTAAAAAGGTAAATCACTGACCCTCTGATTTTAGAGAATTTCTGACCTGCTTTGTTAATGGATATTTTCAAGTTGTGAGTGGAACTGAAGGCGCTAAATTCTTCAGTAGACAAAAGCTTTGGGCAATTTTTTTCAAACACACCAAGAAAATCTGCATCTAAGTATTGTAAAATACAGTGTACTATAATTTGCACTTCAAGCCACAAGTTCTGTCTTGGAGGTATATTTTAAGTACAGTAGGCTTTCCAGTATCAAATGGGCAGACTGACTACTGGAGATAGCTTGTGAGTGTAGTTTCTGACAGGAAAAACTTGTACCTTAGTTACGTGCTGTTTGCACCATCTTTGCTAAAGAATTATTTAAACCTTTATTTCAAAACTGGTGAACATCTGCTAGGCATCCACATTGATATGTGGGTTCCCTCAAGCCCCTTCTTTTCATTCAGGGTAGGTTTAGCTCTACTAGCTACAGTTTGGAGGTAATAAAAATTATGAAAGTGGCTTCCCTAAAAAAATTTGTTGTTAGAGACTGAGATGGCAAAAGACTAGATTTGTAAAACTGTGATTTTGTTATGAACCTGAATGCTAAACCTGAGTGACAGTCCAAAATATTTCAGTTTTATTTTGTGTGAAGCTCAGCCCTAACTATCCCCAAGTCAGAACATGGTCTCCAAGCCCAACTTTGCCTAAAGAGATACAGTTTTAATTTTTGTATTCTAAAGTGTTTCTTTGCCTTCAGTATTTTTCTGTTGTCCTTCAGCCAAGCTCAGGAAGACTAAACTTGACCTTCTTAATATTATGTCTCAGGTAAAAATCTAGGAAATCACCATAAGAAAAGAAAGAAAATTCATCAAACAACTCTATGTACCTTCTTTAAACACCAGACAAGAGTGCAAAAAGATCATAAACATATCCTTTACCATGAAGCTGAGTTTATTTGAATATAAGGTTCTATAATGTTATCATCATTAAACTTTAAAAGACAAGGATTACAAAAGTTAATTTTACTCAGTTTGCAGCATAAGCTTCATGCTGTTGCATGGGTCTGTAGTTTAATAGTATGCATGCAAATTACAGCATAAGAACTTCCCATCCCTAAGGCTATTTCCAATTAAGGTATGAAGGTAAAGAAAGAAGAACTACAGTTATTGACTTGAATGAGATCTGAAGTAGATCACAAATCAAATCCTGAGGTAAATGAGACTGAGGAGACTAAATCTGAATTTTAGCAAAGAATTAATACTGACTGAAAGAGACTTTCTTTAAAGCCACATTTCTTTAGTCTTGTTCTTTTGTCAAAGGGTAATTCTAAATTATGGTATCGCTGACTGTGAATAAAATAATCTCCTATTTTGAACTCTGTTTATTGATGACTGAAATGTGAAATCTTTGTTGCAGAATATTGTACTAAGTGTCCCTTCTCAGAATTCCCATCTATAGAGATACACTTTTTTTTTTTTCCCCCATGATTTCTTATATTTTTCAGAAAGCATGCTTTATTTATTTGTGTGAGCCTCTGTGTCAAAGGATTACCTTGTTAATTGTTTTTTCTAGTGCAGTTTAAAAAAATCTTATGCTTAAATAGGTGCTAACATTTTAGCTTTGAAAGTTGCCATGTTTACTGCCACAATAAAGTGACAGTAATTTTAATACCTTAAGTTTTTTTTCTGTGGAATTAGATTATTTTGAACATCTTTTTAAATACATTTCCCAGGCAACAGTCTCCATTTTGTTAATTTTCTAACTTCTAATAGTTCAAATACCTGTTCAATTCTACATTATAATATAGAAACATGATTACTGATACTGTGTTACAGGAAGAATTTGGGGGGGTTTGGTCAGTATCATGGCTGTTAATAATTATATTTCAATAGAACAAATTTTATACCATAAATTTTGCTTCATAAGAGAATTCACAACTTCATTAGTTTGGCTGTGGAATCTGTGGAGGGGTAAATTTTCATTGTTCAGCTCTCCATTTTCTAACCTTTTTTTGCAGTCTCAAATGTGAGTGTATTTTTACCAGTGCATGGTGTATACTTGTCGATTTCCAACATCCTGCT
Source organism: Apus apus (assembly GCF_020740795.1). NCBI lineage: Eukaryota > Metazoa > Chordata > Aves > Apodiformes > Apodidae > Apus > Apus apus. The sequence goes on along the minus strand of NC_067283.1, from coordinate 96,371,984 downwards.
GCATCTGAATTACATTTTTATTTTGGAGGTGTTTTTACAATGAGTGTTTTTTACTCGTCCATTCCACATGATGCAAAAGTAGCTGGCGTGGATTTTCTCTCATTCTCCAGAGAGCATCATCAGGCAGGAACCAGTCATGGAAAATCTCAGCCAACATAAAAAAAAAAAAAAAAAAAAAGTAGTTAAGAAAATGAATACAGGTTATAATTTAAAGCAAACTAGTAAGCTTCTTGACAAACAGACACTAGGTATAGTGTAACAGTTTATTCAGGAGCCAGATGGCAAGAAAACCTTTTTATGCTATGTGATGGGACATACCTTCCTAAGCCAAATAGAATTGTCTGCAGACTGCAATTTTGATAGCCAGATTTCAGTCTGCTGTTAATCTTTGTATCAGCTTTGTGAAAATTGTAAGTGAATCATTTATTAAGCAAGATTTTTGCAAAATAAAGAGGGACACAAAAGGTAACGTGTTTTTCATTAGCTGTAGTGCTCTGGAACACAATGTCCTAGAAAGTATCATGGACTTAGCTTACAGATACCACTGATACCTAAGCAGAAGTTAAGCACAAAAGATGAAAAAAGGAAAAAACATGAGACCAGTCCTTTAGATGCATTTAATCTCATAAATCGCATCTTGTTTTTTTCATTCCCTTTTTGAAATTTACTTCTCTCTACAATTTGTTTCATTCCAGAGTTGACTTGTTTCTCTTTTTCCTTACTTCAGTCTCTCCTGAAAATTAGAACTGTCTCCTCACTGTATAGTGATGTTCATTGTTTGCATTTATTTTAGCCTTCATATTTCTCCACCCTCTCCTTTTGCCTTTTTATTCTTCATAAGTATGTAATCTACAATGTATGGCTAAATTGGTGTAAACCTAATTTGAAGGAAGTTAAGTGCACCTGTGTTCTAGGAGTACCTCTAGTGCAAGTAGATGGATTTTGTGGTGACCAGGTGAAATGTAGTATTAACCTTGCTGATAAAGAAAAGCCCATAGCATGAAAGCACACTGGGGCCGCTGGGAGAGAGATGGCAGTGATGGAAGGACAAGCAGTGTGTGAACCGTGCAGGTTGGAGAGTAGGAACAAGGCAGAGATTGTGTGAGAAGTTCTTCCTGCAGCCTTTGGCTGTGTAAGGTCTTGTGCTCGTTACATCAGTCAGTATTTATATGTCTGCTCTGAGCAACTGAGAACCAGGTCATTTTGATCTTTTTCTTGTGAGATCCCACCTTCCACCAAGGAAAACTCAGGCACACTAAATAAACCTTTCCAGAGACTCTAATGAAGCTTTCAGAGTCACTTGTATTTTTCGGAAGGTTAGCATTTTTTCATTTGTGTATGGAATTATATTTATTTCCCAAAAACATACCGTAGATGGCTAGAGCAAGTAATTTCTGGGAGGTGTCTGCTCATGTGAAAGTACAATGTTTCTTCCAGTTACGCTGGGGAACCGTGGCGTGGTGGTGCTGTACTGTTGTGGCAGTCACATGGAGAAATGTCTCTTAAACAAATAACAAGAAACTAAAAAAACATCAAATTAGAATTCAGAGAGGAATTTTATGTATTACCTCAAGTTATTAAGGGAGTGGTACATGTTCAGTACAACACTAGCTATGGTTTACTATCAATTCAGCCTTGTGGTTTGAATAGCTAATTTCCTACTTTTACAGTATTTTATGTAAAGTAAATGCTTCATTCAACATAGAATTTATATTTTCATTTACCGATATTCACCAATTACTGTTTGGAACAAGAAAATTGAATACTAAAGGAAAAAATGAGATTTCACATACATTGGCAATAATTTGCTTACATATTCCTGAGTTTTGGGGAGGCATTGAGTTTCTCCATGTTTAGTACTTTTTAGTTCAAAGCTGAAGATTCATGCAGTTATTCTATGCTGTAGATCTACATATGAGTTGAGATCCATTTTAAATGGCTGATTTAAAAACAAAATTTGATTGAATAGTATGTGGGTAATTTTAGGCAAGTTTGTTCTGTGCTTATTCATATAAATGTTCTGAGGAAACTGTATGCACATGGCCTACGCTTCAAAATAGGTGCTTTTGCAGCTATATGTTAATTTCTTTTGAAAAGCTATTATGCACCTTGTTATCTTCAGAGTATTTAAATAAAAAATTGTACTACAGCCTCAGTAGTCCTTTCTCACGTTGCATTTCTTCTGGCCTCTTACACCTCCCTTCAAGAAAAACACAAAGTTGGTTTACAGATACAAATTTTTACTTCACCTCATTTTCTTCATCCATTCTTCCTTTCTTCTCCCTTCAAAAGCAAGTCCAAAGACAAAGTATTTCATATTTTATGCTCTCTATATGCCTTATCCTGTGATTCAAAGAGACTTTGGTACCAAACCAAGTTGTACTGTACAGTATTAAATCAGGGCTTAACATGGAACAACCCAATAAGCTGTTCCTTTATGAGCAGTTTTTGTTGTTCATATATAGCGTTGTTTCAAGCACACAAAATTGCAGTATATAAAATTCTGAAGTTTAGTTAATATTCTCATCAGTTGCTCAGGAAATTGCTAAGCCCAGTTTTGTGTGTGTTTTCTTTGGTTCTTATTGATTGATTTTAAAGTTTCTAATACTTAAATTATCACTTGTTCACCTATTCTAATATTAGAAGGTCAAAGTCACAACTGAAACAGTAATTTTCATCTCTTGCAAAAAATTCGTCCTTTTTAAAATACATAAAATAGACTTGGGACTGATTCAGAACCTTGAATTCCAGGAATTGGAATTTACACCTGCATCCAAATTTCACAAATTACACCAATTTCCCTTATATGCTAAAACCAGGAAGGAAAAAAATGCTCAATTTAGCCATGCTCTGATTGCATATTTCAGTCCAAGCTCTGTGTCTGGAGCTCATCCTAGATCAAGAGGTTTTGAATTATTTGCTTGTTAATATGAACAGGAAAATATTTCTGCAAAGCTATTCCAGCCCTTTAGTCCAGCCATCTTCTAAATAAGTAACACAAGACTATTTTAGAAATGTTAAAAAAGGTTAGCTAGTAATTCCAGCCACACATCCCTGCACAGCTTCTAGACTTTGATAAATCCTTTTTGGAGTCTAACTGATGATCATGAGTTGAGGTTGGTTTTGTATTGTTTTCTTTTTCTTTTATTTTACCTGTTGATGAGATGAGGCAGGGGGAGATTACATGCAGTGGTCAGAGAGTAAGTGTTAGAGCTAAGAACTACTTGAGCTGCTTTATTCCGTCTTTTGCACCAAGCAGAGCTGGGTAGGTTTCTCTCAGCATCAAAATTGATGGAAGTGATTGCTTTTGCTTTTTTTTTTATTTTTAATCCAGATTGTAATGTAAGTATATGGCATATAGTATTTGTTCTTTGTATTGCTGTTCAGATTTGTTGTGGTCTTTCAAATTATGTTTACATGAATCTTTGAAAGAGCTTTGTTTTGCTTTGTTCATGGACTTTCAAAATAGAAATATTGGGGAATAAATAGTATAGCTGAAAAATCAATAATAAAATGTAGGTGGCTTTTACTGCTAATTTAATTAAGTCTGTATCATGTGTAAACTTGTATTAAGACACACAGGTAGGCTGCTTACCCGTATTGAAATGTAACTCTCATATACCATTTGAAAACAAGCTGACATGTAGCTTGCTATAAAAAATGAAATATTCTAAGATATCCAATATATCTGTGAATAAATGAGATGTGCAGAAGTAAAAAGGGAAAAAACAACTTCAAGTTGTCTAAAGAATTACGTGAAGATAATAGAGAGTTTTTGGTTTTTTTTCTGTATTGATTATTCCCAGAACTTAAGGTTTCTCAGTTAGATTGACAACTGAGTTATTTGCCCATACCTAGTGACTGACAACAGATAATGGAAAGGCTTTTACCATGATATAACAGCAGAGAATAATTTCTAATTTACTACTGTAGTTCTCATCAAAAGTACCCCAGCAAAAACAGTAGATTTATCACTTCAATTACTGGAATTTCACATTTAGTTTAAAGAGACATGTTTCTATAATGTGACAGGCTTTACAGATTCTGAACTTCTTCAGACATTTCAGCTATCAGAGTAATCAGGAAAAGATATAAATGAAAGCAATTGTTTTAGTTTTATAACTTTCAGTGCTGTCTACTGGCAAGAAACGAAACAGGCCATAAACTGATGGTCTTTGCCAAGTCTATAAAAGGAAAAAAAGTCATTCCATATCACAGTCTTTTTACTTTTTCTAAAACAACTGTCTGATACTGGATGGGAATAACATTAAAGTAGTATTCAATTAATATCTACAAATTAACTTTTAGATGTATAGTTTTAAGTTAGCCACACAATGACAGGAAAATATTATTTACCTCAAAATATATTTAATATATTTTTAATACATGTATTCATATCACTTCTATCCAGCTTGCATGCCTGAAGCTATGAGAGGGAACAAAAAGATTATTAAAAGACTAACGCAAAGAGCAAACAGTCAACAACCGTAGGCATCTGTGCCCTAAAAACAGTCCATGTGAATGATTTTTAAATTGATTTTAAATATTCAAACAGGTAGTATTTTCTGCTTTGGGGAAAGACAGAGTGTTCCATGCTTTTTGTTGAGGAGGATGTCTGCAATTTCTGTAACTCACTCCCCACTTGATTGTTCTCGGCTTGGGAAACAGCAAGTGCTACGCATACACTGAGGACCCTGGGGCACTTCTCAGGTCCCAGAGACCAATACTCTAGATGTGTCCCAACATTGTGTCAGGAAATGTCTGGCCACAGATGTACTCCCATCTGCCCCTTCTCTTCTGCTTCCCAGAGTGCCCTGTTTTCTTGTGTAAAGGCAACCTTTGCATGTAAGCTAATCAGGTGTCAAGGTTTAACCCCAGCTGGCACCTAAGCACCGCACAGCCACTCAGTCACTCCCCCCAGTGAGATGGGGGAGAGAATCAGAAGAGGAGAAGTGAGAAAACTCGTGAGTTGAGATAGAGACAGTTTAACAGGTAAAGCAAAAGCTGCATGCACAAGCAAACAAGGAATTCATTCACTACACTACTTCCCATCAGCATCCATCACTCCAAACATCCCCCATTCCTTCTTTCCTTCTTCTTTGCCCAGCTTTATATGGTGACCGTGATGTCATACGGTATAGGATAATATCCCTCTGGTCAGTTGAGGTCAGCTGTCCCAGCTGTGACCCCTCCCAGCTCCTTGTGCACCCGCAGCCTACTCACTGGTGCAGTGGAGTGAGAAGCAGAAAAGGCCTTGCTGCCACCTAAGCACTGCTCAGCAGTAACTAAAACATCCCTGTATTATCAGCACTGTTTTAACCCTAAATCCAAACCGTAGCCCATACCAGCTGCTGTGAAAAGGAAATTAACTCTATCCCAACCCAAAGCAGAAAATTGGGCATTCAGGATGCTCCCCAAAGTGAGTCCCAGGTCAGAGCATGGAGGACCAAAATGCTGGCATGGGGTAGTGGGTTGTAGCACCTCCCCATTGGTCATTTAAAATCCAAACAAAATCTTGGTGGAGTACTGTGCCATACTTCCCATCTTATAGCAAGATAAATCAGTGCACCACAGGAGGTCTGATCTATCTCTACATTCACTTCAGTAAATTTGGATCTGTCTCCAGCTAAATAGCCTTTATCCTTACATTATGCTCATGCACACAGACATACCAGTTCTCCCAGAAATTTCCCTTTTGCAGACAATCCTTGGCAATCCCTTCCATTTCTCATTGCATAAGAGGCATTGCAGGAAGCTTTTATAAAGGATTCCTACTAGAGAAAGTCTGCGTGTTTTCATGTAGGATTCCTAACTCTTCTACAATCAGACTTGTTACTCTTAAATACAGTCTTACAGGTGTTCCTCTCTCCTTGCAGACCAGGGAGCAGGAGCTTAGGACTGGAAATCAAACCCATATGTCTTGGGTACATGCTACAGAAGCTTGTGTGACAGGCCAGGCATGCTCTGTTGCATTGCCCACACAAAGGCACTAACCGAGCAAAGCACCATAATAAAACCTCACCAATGAGTAAAGGCAGTAGGGATTTTACCACAGCTGTTGCAGAATTCATAAATAAGTTCACACAATTATGATATTTGGTGTAAAATGCCATTACACACAGTGCCTCTGAAACTAGTCTGGTGATCGCTAAAGTGCAGCTTGTATCTCAGAGCATACATTAACTTGAACAAGGAGTTTATCTATTATATCATATATGAAAAAGTGGTCTTATTGGGGATTTGCTGTAGAAGTCGAGCACCGGAGGAGTTAAGCCAGCTCTGCAGTTTTATTGCCTGTTATATCTGAATTTTCAAGAAGGGCTGTGATTTAGATCAGAGAAAGGAAGTATCTAAATGCTATATATGGTGTCAAACATGCCTAAGTGATTGAGCACATCTGTTTATGAAGTACAATACTTGCGTGATAATGTTTATGAGGAGTTCTATTTGGGACAATAACATAGCTGCAGGTTAAAAGACTGTTTTGATTACTTTTATATCCATTGATTTAAAGGAGATCTTGATAGATCGGTCACATATTCCAGCATTTTTTTATTTTTGCTTATTAACTCTTACAGAGGCAAGGGAGAAGGTTTTCATTAGTTCTATGCCAATGAAGTTCTAACCTCTCAACCTTAAGAAAGCAGAGTAAGGGACTGTAAAATCCCAAGATGGCATCCCCAAATGAACCTGCAGCTCTTTATTGATCTATATAGATTCTTCCTCTCAAAGCTGAAGGTAGCAGTGTTTTGGCACATGATTACCATTTTATTTATAATATTCATAAAGTAGTAAGTCAGACAGTTTAACTGCAGAAGTGCTAAGCCTAAGTTAAATTTAGGATAAGTGTTTTCTTAGCAGAATTTTTTGAAATAATTTCATCTCACAGCCATGTAGAATGGCAGATGTTTGCAAATCTTGGTGTAAAACTGATTGAAATATTTTAAGAAAACTGAAATAATGTCAGTGGCAAAATTTATTTTACCAAGTGCAGATGTAAGACATCAAGTTCTCAGACTGATGGCAGAATTAACAAAAAACACCATCTGGTTCAATAATTATCTGAAAATACCCATATTCTTGGATTTGTTTTAATACCACTTAGTTCCCAGCTTTATTTTATCTGTGTTTGCACACCAATGAGACTAGATTGTGCAAAATGAAGACTACTTCCATCTGATCATTTTTAAAAAACAATGTGTTTTTGCATGAATAATGAATCTTTGAATTGTTACTAAACAAGCAAATTATTTGCGTATGTGTCACATCGGTTATCAAGTTTGCACATGTGACAGCTTCAACAGCCGTCACATAAAATGCATAGAGCTTGTAACCATATGTTTTTGCTTGACAAAAAGCTAAAACTCAAGATCAATTTTCAATATGGAATGCACAAATTAACACTTTAAAATGCACCACAATATGTACGGCTTGGCAAAATTTGCAGAAATAGCACGTTTCTAGATATTAACTGATATCTTTGGATTCGACCTTAAGGTATTCAATCATTTTGATTAAAAGACTGATTTCTCATAAAACCACAGTCTGTTGAAGGCGCAAAGCCAATGACATTTGAGCATTCATATATTTTCATAAACTTTGAACAATGTCAGTGAGACACCTCTTCAATCTTGGCCACACAACAGCAGGGTATTCAATCTTTCTTTAGCTTAAGACAGAAAATTTGAATATCAGCATAGGGTTATTAATGTGACAGTTCACATGGTGTGCACCATGTTGATTCTTAAGAAGCAGATCTGTGGAATGTATAGAGCACTCTGCTTTGCACTCTCACTGTTAAAAATCCCACAGAAAGACTCAATGCATTTTTACAGCTCGATCATTGCACTTTTTAGTAGTAAAACAGGCAGAAAATTGACTAAGGTTTTACACCTTGGAAGTTACTGCTATTATGACTATCTCATCTGTTGTGTTTAATATTAAAGATGTACAACACAAATCTCATAGTGTATTATTTAGTTCTTTCTGTTTGTAAAAAATGGCATTAGCAGGTGACTAAGCAGTCATGTAGTTAAATATTTAGTTACTCCACCTCCCCCTTTTTCTTGGCTGACTTAATGTCTGTCAGAATTTATAGCATTCCAAATAAATAAATAGAACCCCTTGCTTATTTCTTTAAATTCAGATTTTTGAGTAATGTAATGTTGTTCAATGTAAGCATGTCATTTTACATTACATCATGTTGTAGGTCAGATGTAATGTAACTTTTTATGATGCATTGTAAATGACAAAACATGCTGCAATATGTGATATATATTGGTACGTGCCCCTGATAACATCGCTTTCTTCTTTAGAGTGTTGTCGCCTGAGCAGCTTGGGAGAAACCAGATGGGCTGTGAGGGGAAGATGAGCAATTCTGTCTTGCCCAAACTGCAAATGTGACAACACACTGTTAAGACAGGAGACAGTGAGGTGCGTGTGTTAATGTAATACAAGGCACCCGCAGATGTCCCAAAGTTTTCATTTAAAAAGCCCTGCTAAACAAACAAATCCCAGAATCTCATCCTGTTTCAGTGACAGTGGGAACATCCGCTACTACTGTTGTAGAGAGTGGGTAGAAGTCTAATTAGTTTCCAGTCTGTGGGTGCATGCTACATCCTTACGAGTCCTGTCCAGGAAGAAACAAGGAGTGTGTTTTGCAGTTCAGCATTCCAGTTCCCTCAGCAATTCCAAATTTACTGTCATAATTTAATGTTTTGATAGCATCTCCTGTCTCAAAGGATGTTGAAACCTGTTACAATCTTCCAACATATACAGAAGACTTTGCTCCCTGCTGAAAACCAGACATAGCTGAGGTGAAAGTTGTGGGATTTTCCACAGAGAGCAACATTACATGACTAATGTCATTTTCAGCTTAAGCTGTAGGGGAAACCCAGATAAGCATAATGTAACTAAAAAACATTGGAATTTTACCAGGACTTCCTTATTTTTGGAAAATGTGCTACAGGAACCTGCCAAAAGTGTCTCATCTGAAAAATTGCACAGCATTTCCACCTGCATGGTGCCCCATAGTGATAGCAACAAATGTAGTAAAAAGTCAATATTCTTAATTCCTTGAAATACCCTAGTTTGGGTAATAGAAGGCCTTTATTTCACGGTATTGTGACCATGTGTGAGAGCTGTTCAACATTATGCTTTCATTACTATTAGTTTGCTCTTGTGTCTTCAGGCGGTGAGCCCTTTCAATGGGTTGCTTCCCTGAGCTCCTGTGTTTGCATGGGGCCTGGCACAATACTGTTAAGAAAAATTAAAATATATAAATTGTAAATAAAACAGTGCTAATGCTGCTTACTGCTATGCAAGGGTAGTGCTTCATTGCTGAGTCAGAGGCAAAAGAAGCTTGAAGAGGCTCACCACTAACTGTTCTATGCACTTGAACCTCCTTTGAATGACGAATTCTCCTATCCTGTCTCCACCTCAAGTTTCTGAGACTAAGGAGGTTGTAGGCATAATGTTAGGCCCACAGGGCAATTTATGATGCTGGTTTAAACAGTATTACTCATGTGTGTATTGGATGCATGTGTATTCTCAATCAATTGCATACGGTTTTCCTGTTGTGAGTTTGGATATACAGAATTTTTCAGAAATGGCAAGATTGCACAGTTACCTCAATAAAAAGTTGTAAACCACAAGCCTGTAAAAAGCCACAAACAATCTTAATAATTGTATATGTTTGAAGGGGTGTGACTATGTAACTTTTTTCCACATGAAACATTTTTTTTCTATTTGGTTTTTAATCTCACTCCATATCTTTGAGACATACTACTTTTTCTGTACCTTCTCCTTCCTGCATAGTTGAAGAAGTTTTTCACAGAAGTTTGAGAGTTTTGTTTGAGTTCAATTCTCTTCAACAGTAGAAAAGGTAGAGCAAAAAATAATATATTAAAAAAGGCAGTAGAAAATCATTTGTTGTAATGGTTAAAAATACCTTAACTTGAAGAAGAAAGGCTTTTATTTTATGTTTTTGAGGTCTTTATTGAAGTCTTCTAGCAGTGAAGGGTTTTCTTTCTTTTTCCCTATGCTTCTAAGGAGGGTGTCGCTATATAATGAAAGAATCTACAGTACAAAATCTTCCCTATTTTAACACGGATACCATGTCACTGCCTCTCCTCTACTTGTGCAGTTGTGATGAAAGCTATATGAATGGCTGAGCCATATTTTCATTCTGAGCAGAGAATAACTGTGGGAAGACTAAGAGCTTCTTGATGCTTCTTCTTTTTCCAGTAACTCTTCTTCCTTATTCAGCTGCAGTAGAAATTGGGTGGGAATTGATAATCCTTTAGGAATGTAGCTTTTGACACTTATCTGGTGGATGATAATTAGTGCATTCCAAGAGGATTATCATAGTGGACTGTAGTTATAAAAGAGTGACATTCCATTTACGTGGAGTGAAACTTTAATATATGACTGTCTCTACCACGTATTTTTAGGAGAAATCTTCCACCTTTCAGCTCCAGTCAGTGTAGCTACACCCAGTCCAGCTGTAATGAGAGCAACTGTAGGCACAGGCAGTTTTTACCAGTATGTGACCAAGTCTTAAAAGTACAGAAATACAAAACTTTCTTATGAACACAGCATGTATTAAACTATTTCTGAGATATTCAGGATGAAACATTTTATGTTTGTTGGCTTCAAGAGGAGTAATCTTTGCAAGGAATTTGAAATAGAGGATGAAGGCTTTGGGCAATGGGATTAAGACAGATCCTTGACTTCTGTAAGCAGCATTTTTAATATAAACTCCACTGTGGTATTGCAATGGAATAGACAAGTCACTCAAACCTGGACTATCTTTAAAAATTGTGTGGGTTGCAAATTGCTGTACTCCTTCACTAAGGAAGTCAATATTTTTATAATTTAGGATAATGCTTTTGGATGAGGTTAGCTGATCTGCTCTCCTGTCTATCAGAAGGATCTACGAAGAGCAAAGTAGCCCCTTTTCCTGAAATCAATGGGATTTAGGAATGACTTGCCCATCCCACCACCATACAGTACCGGAGTCTGTCCCCTCGCATGGGTCTTGGGAACATTTTGACTCAGTTGGAACAGCCAGTTTCCTTATGGTTTTGATTAGTTGGAGTGTGTAAAATTTTGCGTAGCTTTAAGAGACACATGTTTTTTACATCTATTTAAAATAAAAAATATTGAGGAAGATGACAGCTATAAGTTATTGCCTTTAGGTTCCAGGTGTTAGAGAACATGGTATGATGGCGTCAAAATTGCTATAACCGACGATACTGTACGTTGCTGAACAGTCAAGGTAATTTCTATATCCTTAGAGCAATAGCACGTGATGCTTCAACTGCAGAAAAGTTGTCAGTATATGTTTGAGTATACATTTGCATTTGTACTTCACTCTCTTCAGTTAGTCTTATGGAGGAGGTGTTATTAGCCACCAGCCATTTTTCAGGATGGGCTTTGTTTTCTGTTTCACTACAGTGACTTCTACATTGCATGGCAGATGCTGTATGGATGCTAACATGCTCACTGTACTAATCTATGGCAGCACCCCTCTCTCTTCAGCAAGAAAAACTCCTTTCTGATATTTCATGAATATGTTTGCTTAGTTCAGTATTCAGGTTTTATTGTCTGTTTATGTGGTTAACTACCTTTTTTTGTATGAACTACTGCCAATCTGAAAAAAAACCTGCTGAAAAATAAATCAAAGATGTCAGGCAATTCTCAAAACTACAAGAACAGTTTCAGAATCTAAGTATCCTGTAAGGTACCCAAGGAGAGGTCAAACTCCTCCAATACATTCTAATGCACAGTAAAGATTACATAAATGTTAAATAGGAAGAATACTGTCTCAAAAAATACATTGTGTTTATGTAGAAAACAAATTTGTGTCATTGAGTTGTAGGTGTAGGAAATGGAAACAATTTATGGGAACCCACAGGAGGTACAAATTTACTGAATAAAAAAAAAGTTTCTTAGTGCTCTGTCCAGTCTTTGCAATGAAAAGCAAAGATCCATTTAAATTGTAATTTTAAATAGGTTAAAAAAGAAAGAAAAGCAACATTTTTAAGAATGTAAACTTATAAAAGTTTATAAGAATCTAAAAGTCCTTTTAAATATTCTGATGCAAAATATATTATAACATTGGAGTTGATGCAGGAAAGAAGAATTTAAGTCATTAAAAGGTTAATTTTCACCTCAATAAGTATATTTTTAGTGTGCCTTTTTAAAGAAAAGTATGATTTTGTTTATATTTTGAATGTCACAAGTGAAGGTATTTTTGTTGTATTAAAGTATCTATTCAAGGATATATTAATAAGAAGGCAGATCTGAGCTGACACACATTGCAGTACTTCCTTACAAATGCCGACAACGATTTTTGCACTTGGTGACTGCATGATGGATGTAGACCCTAGTATTTTAGTAGGACCTGACTGAAAATTCTTGGCAGTCCATGGGGAAATCATCTTACTGATTTCAGTGGGGTTTGTATAAGACCTATAGAACTTCATGTGAAGGACATTCCCAAGACCATCTTCAACACCAGACTTGCATACTGCACAGACTGCTAGCCTACTCTTGCACCCTGAAGGACAACCAGAGCATACCTTTATGTTCTTACGTGCTGTGATATGGCTGGTGGTTTAACACATTGCCAGATTACCTTGCTAGGCTGTCCACAGGTATTGTGGCCATTACATAAGAGACAGAACAGAAATCAATTCCATGAGGACAATGAATATGGGTGATACTTTTGAAACTAAGAAGAGTCCTGGAAAGTCTCCTTTATTTCCCATGATTTTTCACAGCAATATTCTTTCACTATTTACTTTGTGCTGATTTTTTGAGATCTCTATATTGTCATCTTCTTTGTATTTCTAAGAAGATCTCCATTCTATCCGGCCCTGTTGGAGGGCACCATGACAATTTGGTGCTTCTTGGCCCCTCACTTCTAGGAGGTGAGGGTTGAAGTCTGCTGGCTTTGTGACATCAGGGAACTAGTCCTAGGTAACTCTGCAGATTAATGCAACAGAAATAGTGTAGTACCTAAATGTTTCAAATATTTCAGAAGAGAACTCAGTCCCATCATTACCATAATGGTCAATTCTCTCCATCTTAAAAAAAAATTAACAAAAAGCATTCATACATATGCTACATCTGGCTTGATTTCATCTTCTTTTTCAGTTTTTTTAGGTTCAAATAGCAGTAATGATTAATAATATAGTGGCTCTGAGACATTTATTTATTCTCTCAAAAAGGGAGTAAGTAAATTTATTCTTTCACAAAAGGACATCAGTTTTAAAGTGTATAGGGAAAATGTATCAAAATATTAATTAGACTTTTCTTTTGTTTTGCTAGTTTGCATTAGACAGATGGAATTCTGATCTTTAACAGCATCATGACTCATGAAACTGCTTGTGTACTAAAATGCCATTATTAACACAACAGTAGTTTTCAGCAGTTGGTAATTATTGGCATAATTAAACATTTATCAAGAAACAAGTATTTATCATTCATTAAACTTTCATTAAAAATCCATCTTAGCACAAGCTAGATTAGCCAGTGATTTTCAAGTGATAACTTCTTAACTTCTGGCAGGAATGTAGAGTATTGTGATAGCAAAGAAAGTAATGTGTAATGCAACCTTTCAGGTTTTGTAAACAGTTACAGTATTTTAGATTTAGGAGTGTTATTTTTAAGCATTCTATAGGACTCAGACAAGAAAGTACTTACCTTTTTTCTCTGGGGTTTACCAAATTTGGCACTTTTTAAGAGTGTGTTTAGGGAACTAAATGGCTGTGAAAAGTCAGTCCTAAGTATGCTTTATAAATGCATTTACATGACTTAAATTCCCTCAAAGCCTGATATATTTACATATATTGAGACTTGGATATCATTTACTTTTGCGAATGGGCCATCTCATAAAATCTGCTTTATGGTGTTGCAAAAGGGTGGAATCTCAGACTAAGTGTTTGTTATTCAGAAATCCTAAAGAGCTGCCTGGTCCTGATATGGTATTTTCTGACTCAATGCTTCTTGTCACTAAAGAGAAAAATAATACATGTTTTATTATTTAAAAGAAAGAGACCCGTTACAACTCTGAAAGGTTTTGGTTTTATTTTGCAGAGTGGAGTATCAGGCATTATCCCTGCTCTGTTCAGTTTTGATGGATACATTTAGATGAGAGGCTTGTTATTTTTTGCCATGTTTAGGTATGAATAAAGGTGAAGTAATTTTTATTAATTTCAACATGTAAAAAAATAAGGTTAGTCAATGCCATGTAGTTCTCTCTTATTCCAGTGCTCACATTTAGCTGTTTTTAAAGCCTTTTCTCCTTGGTTATTTTGTTCTTTCCCTTGGTTCTCATCTGCCATTCTCACTAGCCCTTATTATCACAGAAGCACAGTCTTACTTAATCTTGCAGCTACCAATTGGCTATTTTACCTCCATGCTTTGTTTCTTCTCTTGCTTGTGGGTACAATAGGATGTATTACTTAACCCTTCCTACGCAGTTGCTGTTTTGCACGAGATGCCAATTTGGCAAGGTTAGTGCAAGTTTAAAATGCTGTAATGTGAATGTCTAGATTGTGGTGGAGAAAAAGCAATATTCAGTGACCAAGACTGTCTTGGAAAGCTCCTTCACATGCATACAAGTGCCTCACATCTTAGCCCGTATTCAGCAACTTTGTTTGTGTTTTCTCTTGGGCGAAAAATTTACTGTATCAGTGCTTTTATGTCACAAGAATGAATTGAATTTGTACCCTTTAGTGCAAACAACAATAGACAGAGTGGTAACCTAGTGGAAAACAAATAGATGCCCCGTCCCTTTTGGGGATTCAGAGAGGTTCAGAAAGATGGAGCTGACGGTAGAGAGGTGGCAGATAAAAACAGGCCGAAGCAGGAAAGAATCCTGCGGTCATTTATTACCATGCCATCTTCATAGTGTTTGCTGAACCAAGGTGCAGAGTAATGATTCAGACAAATGATGTTAATAATAATAGCCGGCCCTTTGGCAAAAATAGAATACCTTGTATTGCAGCATGAGACCTAATCAGATTCTCCAAAACTTGCTTCAGACTGATAGAATTTTTTGTCATCACGTTTTCGATCAATTGTTTCTCCTTGAATACTGTATTTTTACAGGAAGGAAAGTGATATGCAATTATTTTCCATTGGGGAAAAGCCCCAAGATTTTAAATATTATTATAGTTACTGCATAGTTTAAAGCTAATTTTAAAATACTGTTATTTCTAGGGATTTTTTTTTTTTTTGTGAAATTTGAACTGTTCACGTCAATAGTATCTACAATATACTTCCAGTAGTCATGGATTACTTCATCACATTTCGAAACTTTGTGAAGTTCATTGTCTTTTTTTCACATAGTCAACAAAGAATTCACTGTATTTATTGTAAGTTGATAATAGCAGGTATGCTTTACAGTATTTTTTTGTTGTGCAGAGTTTCACCCATAAAATTAAGCTCCATGTGAAGCCTAGCTATTTTAAACAAGTAGTTGTTAGTACTGCTAATCTGATTAATTGCTTTGATCTGTTGTTAGGTATTTGTACATTAAAGAACATTTTCACCCAAAAAAAGCTTACTAACCATTTTGTACTGTTCAGATATGACACAGTTTTGTTGTTCTTTTTAATAATGTCTGCAGTTTTTAGGCATATAAGTTGCAATTATTTTTATTAGCTGCTGTTCCGTTAACAGCGTAGCCAACATCTGTTTTAATCTAAACATCATCAGACTTATTAATTAGGTACATTTTGACATCAATTTATCAAATGTGCTTTGACACTTTTGATACTTGAAGCATAAGCTATTATGTGTTATGAAAAAAAAAATAAGTATGATTTGGAGTCAGCGTTATACATCATCTGCAGGGGACAATTATGTCGGCATGTGGGAGGTTAATGTACACAGTCTAGATTCCTTTGCTTGATTTGCTGTTTTCTTCTTCATAACTCTAGGTAAACAGTTTGTGCTGCCATTTAATGCACAGGTTAAGTGTAGTTGCAGGCTATTATACATCATTAGAGTAAGTAATATTCAGCTGTGGAAGAAAGATGGAAGCTTTTCACTTGTAGCCACTTGGACATTTCATTTTTCATCTAGTATGCCACTGCAAAAATTAGTTGTGGCAGGCCTGATGTAATTTATAGCCTGGTACCCTGAAATTAAGCAATGAATCACACCATTTTGGCTGATTAGAGTTAATGCATTTTTCCCAATGACATATTTTGTAAAACAATGCAGTTTATTCTAAACTTTGCCTTATCAGACCTAGTAATTTCTCACATCAAACTGTGCAATGGATCGTACCATGCACAGTGCAGTCTATCACCAGTTTTCTTTTGGTATTGTCCTGCAGTTATCTTCCAGTTTAAAAGGACAGCCTTCCCTTTCTTTCTTAGTTTTCCCGCTAGGAAACATCAACTTTCCTCTCCCTCCATCCCCCACCCTCCATTCTCCAACCAGACAATTCCGAAGCAAAACACAGAGTAACGCAATTCAATGCAGCTTGATTGAAAGTGCAGGGTGTAATGATCAAGTGAGTAGAGACCATTGGATTGTGCCTCAGGCCTTCACACTCTGGATCTGGTCAATAACAAATTTATTACTAATCAAATCCAATAAATACAAAACAGCATACATTTATTTTTATTTGGCACCTAGCTGGTCACAGAATAATAATAATAATAAAACAGGTAAGTCAGAGACTGCTTTGCTGAAGAACGTGCTGTAGCTGATATGTACTGCCCTTAAAGCTCCTGTACATTACAAGCAGACACTCAGTCCCCAAGAAGCCTTGTTATGTATGTCTGATACTGGTGGGCATTGTGTCCCACTTGCTTGTGGAATATATTAATGATGAGTTTGGAGAATTTTCTTAGCTGAGATACTTTGTGATAGGGAGAGGTATCACTGCAGAACAGGATCTATAGGTATTAATGTCAAGAAGAATAATGTCTTCTTTGCCCTTTCTCCTGGGTTATTGCATGGGTTATACAAAGACTGGGATGAGTTAATAGAAAACAAAGGAGCTAAAGGTGTGTAGTGAGGAGAGCCAAATCAACAACATAGCTGAGATGTGAATTTTACTGTTGCCAAAACTAATGTGCGACTGTTAGTGCCCCCAAACACTAACATGCATAAGAGCACATGACATAATCGTTACAGGCATCTTACACCATGTAAAACCAACACGGACAAATAGTGCATAGCTAATGTAAAGCTGACATTCATTCAGTATCCAGGATTTTTGTGTATTCAGATGTTTTTCTATGTTTGTGCATGAAATCTACCTAAAACTTCTCAATGCTGCAATTTGTTACGCAGACATGTTATGAATTACAAAGTGTATGCCAAAGATACAAACTGAATAAAAAGACTGGGAATCTTTAACGACATGACAAGTGCAGCTCATGTAGCTTGAAAGTCAGGTAGTACAAAAATTCCTTCTTTCTGAGATGCTGGACTTCCTCTGTTTTTGAATGGTTTATGGAAAAACCCGACACCAGTCTGCGACATGCAGGAGAAAAAGGCATCACACCTGCAAGACTCCAGCCTACCTTGTTCACACCCAAGATAGGAGAAAATGATTTATTATCTGTCCCTTGAATTTCTCTGAGCGTTCTGTCTAAACTTTAAAAGCAGATTACATTTGCGATTAAACCTTAACAAATGTTGTTTTAACTAGACTGCAATATATGTTATTGACAACAAGCTTTTTTTCCCCCTGAAAATAACATTGGTGCTTAGGCATGCAATTTACAAAAATGACAAGGAAGGGTGGTACTTTTCCCAAGGTGAATGTGAGTTGACTGATTAGCTGGTATTTTAACTTAAGATTCTTGCAAATTACAGACATAAGAAACCCTGCAATTTATATGTACTTTAGAAGTGAAAGCTTTAATCCCATGATTCATGAAAGTAAAGTGGTAATAATTTAAGTACCATATTTTATTTATCCCTCAGAGTTGTCAGCTGATACCAGAAGTATTCTCACTATTTTTGGGTTGCTGCCTTTGGCCACCTAATTGCTTCTTAGGAAGTAAGAGGGAAATTGCTTATATAACTACATGGATTGTCTTTGGCAACGTCAAGCCAAGGCATCAATCAGTCCATCTGGGTAAAATCACAAGCTGACTCCGATATTGCTAAATATTTATACTGTCAAATACACACAGACATCCAGATGAAAAGAGGCATTCATTAGGAATGCTCCAGCTTGTCAGTTTAAAGATGTAGATTAGAGCAAAACCTCCCACTATGGTACTGAGTGCTCAGGAAAAGTCTATATTTAGCCATTCTGAGCAATAAATATCATCATATTGCCTCATTTAGGTAAATAGAGAATAAATATTGTCAAGATGATCTAGAGATAATGTAAACAGATCCCTGTTCAGAGTCTGTGTTACTAGGGTAAATTCCAGGACATTGGTGTGCTGCTGATGCTTTTTTGGTTTAACCCTTTTCTTAATCGCATTCCCCTCCCCTTTACAGTAACAGTAAGATTTGTTCCTTGCAGATGAGAAGGAAAAGGCAGGGAGGGGGAAATAAGGTGGGGTTTCTTTTTAAACAAAAGGTGATTTCAAATTCTGACTGAGTTATTACATTAATTGTTAGTTTTGCTCTAATATTTTCTTGGCACTGCTAAAGGCTGCTGCTGCTGCTGGAAAACACAGACATCTGTAGCAACGCTGAAGCTCATTCCAGAGTTTAACATGAGAACTGACAAAGCCCATCCGTCAGAAGAACATCACAGCTCTGAGGTTAAGACATGATTTCGAGAGTACACCCAGTAAAGACTCATGATGGAATTTCTTTTATAGCACATTTTTTTTCTGTGATAAGATGAGACATATTGTAAGACTAAGCAATGAAACATCAGTACTTCGACAAGAATTAAGTTACTGTCCTGCTTCAAAGTGGGTGGCTTGTCCTGACAAATTAAGAGTAAAATTTGTTCACTCTACTGTATACACAAAAAAGATAGCAGAAGAATTTTTTTTTTACCTTTTGGGGAAGGCCTGTGCCTCCCTCCGCAGAATTGGCACCTTGGAAGTTACATACAAGGAGAGTGGTGACTGACGTCAAAGTTTTAGTTAATTACACTAGATTATTTTTTAGATTAATAATTAACATCTCTCTTTATAACTAAATATCTGTAATTAATCAGCAAATCATAATGTGGAGACTAATTAACTTCAAACTCAAATCTTAACAGAAAATCCATATTACTATCCAGCATCATTAATTACTCAAGTAATCAAAGTTATCCCTCATGGGATTTGATGCAAAGCTTTGTAGGTTTATAAACCAAGCTATTATCACAGAAAAAAATTAAATAAATTTAAAAATTTGAAAGCAGCTTCAAATAGCATTACAGATAACTAAAGTATTAGATTGGAAATTTAAACAAGTTTTCATTTTCTGTATTACGTTATCAATAACCCACTCACTGAACCTGGGGAAGTAACTAAGAAGGAGCACTTCCCTTCTCATGATACGTGTCCAGATTTTTGTTGTTTGGGTTTTTTTTTTCGCTTTTGGAGGTAAAGCAACAACTTCTGTCAGAAGATTCATTTGTCAGTGTCTTTTAAAAATAAGCCTCACTTTTCAGTAGCTTTTGCTGTGGTGCTGTCCATGCTAGCTAGCTGTTTAAGAAATGAATTAGCAGCCGTTTATGTCCTGGCATTATTCACAAGTATCAAAAAATAAATGGTTGAGCTTTAAGATACAGAGAAATCTTTAGCTGTTGATTAGTTGGTGTTTAATGGGAAAAAAAGGACAAAGTAAGACTGTTAACGCCAAAAAATATCACCCCAAATAAATCTTATTTAATTAGCATGGACCTCAAAATGAGAAAGATTTGAAATGTGTTAATTTTAATTTTTAATAAACAGAAAAGCTGATAGTACCATTGTAGTACACTGAAATCCCTTAGCTGTTTTTCATTTAGAAAGTTAGGAGTTAAAATTGTGTCTAAAATCCACATTTCAATTATTTTATCACCTAATCTTTCAAGTAAGCACATCCAATACTGTTCTTTTGTGTGGCAGCTGTAAAAATCATAAGCAATTTTTACTGTCAAGAAAACTCTGAATAAATAGAGGCTGTTAACTTAGGCAGATATCTGAGGTTATTTGGTGGCAATCAAGAACTCACAGCACTTCAACTAATGGGTTATGATCAGAAACTGTTCCTAATAGCCAGCTAGACGGATCTGAATATGAAGATTTCTATAATTTTGTTGTCAGCTTGTGATGTACTCTAGTGCTAATTATTTGGAACAATTATGTTTTCCTAATAACAAAAGAAGAAGCAGTGAATTAAGCAGGCTTACCTTCAGATCTTTAGATAACAGTTTAAATGCACTTGCCATTAAGAAATAACATTTCTTTTTCCTGTATGGAACCCTAATTATTGAAGATGCTTGTCTTTTAAAATCTACTTCTTCTACTTCTTTTAAGCATGTTCAATGTGTCAGTTTACACTGATGACTCCAGTAACTAGTATTTTCTCAGTCTTAGGTTTATGCCTGTACCTCCCATAGACTGCTTACTTCATTTGGTTATTCAAAAACCATAATTAGTGCAGTAATTAACATGTGGATCCTTCAGAGGAAGACTGTTAGAATCATGGGACGTCTCTCATCATTCTTACTGATGTATTGATGATAAAAAGACTTAGGTTGAGGTGACAACAGGATTTGTATTACTGCACATTATCTGAGCTGTAGGGAAATTCAGACAGGACCGTGGTCCATGGAGTCTTTCCTTTTGAAAAAAGTAATTATCCACACTGTTTCTATAATGTAACTAGGTGTTATCCTGCATTTGCAGCTGTCAAATCATTTGTTTTAAAACTATTATTTTATACCTTACGAATACTTGAAAGTTTTGGGGGTTGCACATTATCTTTTAACCAATTGCGGAGTTGGGGTGCAGCAATAAAAACAACAATAATAGTAATTTATATAAACATAGCAGATTCCCTCTTGACAGTTGATTTCAGAGATGTTTGTTGTAATGTTAAATTGATACAGTCATAAGATCACATCCGTAAAGAAAAGGCCCAAATTAATTTTATTTATTTTCCCTGGGGGAAATCTATTTGTTTAGTTGTTTGTTTAAGATTTTAGATAAGCTGAATCTATTGCAGTTTCAAACCACAGTAAATCAGTTATTGGTATTTGAGTCCCTATATGGTTCACATAAATGTATTACAGTATTTCTTTCAGATGCTTATAGCTGATGTCTTCAGCTTCAATATACAATGTTTTAAATTAGCGCATTAAGGAAATTCACGTTCTTTCATTCAACCTTTAACTTTCTGTAAGAAGTGATCCTCTTTTTCACATTCACTGACATATGCCAGAAAAAATCAGTATTTTACCCTACAGGAAGCCCATGGGACTGGGATTAAATGGCCTCTATACATAGGGTATGACTTTATTTGCTAAAGAGGTTATTTGAAAAAGCCCTTAGGGTACTGCTGCCCTTTTGTCCCTCAAACTAGTAGGGGAAAAAATATAAAAGGAACTACACAGTAATCCCTTGTAGACAGGTGACCTTAAGCCAATTCTATACTGTAAGGTTTGTTTCCATTTAAACTCAAAACAGACAAAGAAAAAAAGCAAATTGCAGGGTGTAATCTGTTGCAGAAACATTGCAATATTTTTTTTCTGTAAATTATTATCAAAGACAGACAAATTTTACTGCAAATTCATAAAATGTAGTACTGTTCTATGTAATTTGATTTAATGTTCTATAGACAAGGTGTCCTATATTCTAGGAAAAATATCTTCTGAGGAGTGACAAAAATAAACGTAGCCTTGTTCATTTTGAGTAACCTCTTCAGGATTTTACTTCCCTTACTAGTATTTAGGTCCTGCAATACGGCCAAGCGTAATTACACAAAAAAACATATAGACCTTCTAACTCCGACAGCAATATTAACAAATTAGAAAGTAGTCACCATCAGAACACACTGGAAAGAACAGCAATCACATTTGTCCTTTGAAGTTCTTTTTTCTGTCCTTAGAGCTGAATGTTGATTGAAGTTAACAGAGCTACAGTCAAACTAGACGATTATCACGGAGTTGTGGTCCCACTGCAGGTGCACCATTTTCTGGTGGTGTGGTTGGTATTTAAACTTGTGTTCATCCCACCATATTATTCTTTATATACCGCAATCAGCTCTTGCTAAATATGCACCATCCTGATTAGATACTGCTTTTCAAGAGGCTGTCTTCAAAATTCCTTTATAAATTATGAACAGTAGCTCTGAACCCACTTCAGGATAGCCTCTAATAAGTCACAGGTGTGACATCACTGAGCACTGTAATTAATGGGTGTTATGCCACTCCCTTGACTTATGAGTTTTTCAAGGGCTTTTAATTACTTTTGAGTTTAAGCCATTCTGGCAGAATTTTGAGGGAACTCCATTGGCAGCCTATTCTGAATGAAGCTGTTCTAGTGATATTTGGAAAAAAGAGCCGCTCTGGTGGCTGAAGGAAAATGTTTCAGCCATTCTTCACGCCTGGTAGTCTGAAGGGAGGCTAAAAGAAACAGCTTCTGTTGACTGCTGCAGGCAGTTAGTTACTGCATTCCCTTTCTACATCTGGGGAGGAGCTGTAAAAATTGTGGTCAAATCCATGTATTATATAAAATAAAGGCGAGAAAAACATCTGAAAATCCAAGAATGGCTTGAAGGGTTATCATGATGTCATCAACCTGATTTTAGGTATAGAAAAGCCATTGTTTCCCATGTGAGTGCAGATTTCATGTAGCTGATAGAGTGAATGGAAAAGAAATGCCATTGTTTATCACCTATCAAGGGTAAGTTATAAATGATCACCAGTTAATCTGCTTTTAAAACAGTGGGGTTTTTTATTTCATTGCCAAAATCCAATAGCAGAAAAATTTCACCCCTCACACGCACACAAAACAGAATGTGCATATCATAATATTAACTCAGGTGCAAAGCTTTGTTCTCTAAACAGCTGAAGCTTCATGTCATTGTTTATATGCACAAACCACGCGTATTTCTCCATATGTTGTCACCATATTGGTGTTATCACCATAGCATTCCCTCCTCTTCAGATAATCTTTTGTTACAACATTTAGTTTTACAAAGCAAATAAAATATAGTAAATGTAAACCAATTATTTAGCCAAATTACTTTGATTGTGGGAAAGTGACAATTAGCGTTACAGCTTCTCAACAGTGAAATCCATACAATAGAGCAGACTGTGGTATTCTGTACTGCAGTATAAGTTGATGTAGTGCAGTTATTTTGTGTAGCAAGCTGTGAGAGAGGAGGAGAGAAGTGCAGGAGACGAGCAAGTCCATCCTGATGAACTATTATTCTATAACTATGCTTTGTGCTTTAAGTTGTTTATATTTTCTAATTGGTTGTTAGTACATTGGGACAGCTCTTCACAGAAACCTTGATGACTGATGTCAACATTTAAAACACATAAACCTGGGTACAAGATGATAAGCTAATCAAGGTGTGTGTTAGAGTCTTGCCAAACTACCCTTTGTAATTTCCATTTCCTATTAAGTGTTCGTGTCGAATGGGTTAGTTTGGTTACCTGTAATTGTTGGCCACTTTAGTAGTTCTACCTTTTGCACATGGATTTGGGGGGCGGGGGCCTGAGGATTAAAATTATATGCACTGATACACCCACATGATTTGGGTTTATTCTCAAAGCTTGAATGCATCAACCCTTCCATGAAATAGCTGTGACTTAGGAGAGTATTCTGGGTATTGTCATGCAAATGAGGCCACCAAACATACCACTTTGCTTCAAAATTGCTCTGCAATGACAAGTAGCTTTTTAAAACTGGAGCAGGGTTTTCCAAGCTAAGTGGGCAACCCTATATATCCTCTGAGATCTACTTTCTAAAATAAGTGCCTATATACAAAGTCCTAATTCCACATTTGAGTGCTCAGATTGGCACTTACTACATACCTATACATCTCATTCTAATGCAGATTAAGGTGGTCTTTTATGCTTGAGTGTTGTGTTTCTCCCACAATCATACAGTGGAAAAAAAAAACAACAATCAAAACACAAGATGCATGCAGCACCGAGAAGCTGAGTTTGATCTAGTGTTCAGCAACTCTTAAAAGTCAAGGTTTCATGAGATTTCACTTCAACCAATACCAATTTTAAGTAATGCTACAGCGGCTTCTCAGCAGCACTCAAGAACTTAGCCAGTAGGCCACAAGGAAAAAACAAGTCCTCACCTGTCTCATGGTTCACAGAAAATATCTGTAATCAGAAGGTATTTTAGTCTCTGACTATTCCAGGTGATTCAGGACTAGGTAGCTTTTAACCAGCATCTTAATGCTAGTTGGAAGCAAGGGTAGATCTCAGAGCACTGGCATTAAATGATGAAGAATGAGCAGAATCCAGGTGGGGTTTTTTTGTTTGGTTGTGTTTTTTTTAATCCAAAATTGTATTTATCACATTGTGAATCAAGTGAGAATTTCGCTTATGTCCTGAACATGGCCACAATTTTACTCTTAACCTCTGACCTGTATTGTTCCATGTGCCGTGCACTGGAGGTAAAAAAGCCATAGATACAAATCACAAGGTCATCATGTAATGGAAGTCCTTGATCTGCCGGGTAGGTAAGGTTTTATAAAAGCTGTTAGAAGACAGTTGGTACGGGGTTGCTGCAGTGCTAGAACAGCTAGACTTCTCAAATCCCCTGTGGCCCAATGTCAGCTACATTGTCAGTGTGTTGCATGTTGTCTTGCAGAAATGCCTATTGATCTTTTAAATACAGATTTAGGTATCTAATTCAAGACCTTCACATTTGAAAATGTAGATCTTAAGGACCTCACAGCTAGTTAGATCTTTTCACTCATGCGTCTCTGTCCTCAGAAGTAGGAGCTTTCCTGGGATGACTGCTTAATGTTATGGAGAGGATTACTTTCAAAGTTGAGCTCTCTAGTGTTTGCTGCATACTTAAATGGTAACTGAACTCTACAAACCAAATTGCCCTCAAACCCGTTTTGGTATATAAACCTCTAAATATTTTGGTTTAAAATATGCAATGTTGGTGTGAATGGATTAAAAAGAGAAAAAGAGGGGGAAAAAAAAAAAAAGAGAAACAAAATTATTTTGAGAGTTAATGTTATCGCCTGGTATTTTTTCTTGTGAGTTAGCTATGTTATCTCCCAACCTCTTTTTGAGCTATTACTTAAGTAAAACTTTATATTACATTTCCTTTTATTAGTGCTATTTATACATAAATTGGAGCAGATCGTGATGCAGCAAAGAACTTTTTATACTGCATAGATTGTACAGCAAAAGAGTGCATTATCAGCATTACATGCCTCTGTTTAGATGCAACTCCAGAGATCTACTTTATCAGCTAGAACATGGCCACATTCATTTTTGTTTGCTCGCCATGGGATGATCCCAGAAATAATTGGCAATCCATTGCCCTGCTGCACTTAGACGACTTGCCTGCAAACATGATGCAAAGTGAAGACGGTTGAGGTTTCATAACAATGAAGCGCATGGTGTGACAGACCCATCTGTGCCAGCTTTGTAAAACAAAAGTGCCCAATTTTATCATCACTGCCTTTTGTTCTGCACAGTGCTATTCACGTGGTGGTTTTATGAATGCTTGCCGGTAGTCTGTAAGCCTCGATTTATCTGACTGCTTCCTGTCCTGTGCTGTCTGTTCCCAATTGCTCTGCTAGCTTCCCTGCCCCCACGGTTTCCTCTCCTTACCCAGCCCTTCTCCCTAGACAAATCTGACGTAGAACCTCCTAGCAATTTTCCAAGGTTCTGGGCTCAAAGACTAAACTAATTTGTTTTTGAATTGCAGATCAAACATAAACTGCAAAGAAGCATTTAATCAGTTAGGAGAAGCAAGGGTATGGCTTGTTTAAGTCCCAGAATCCATAAACCTGTAATGATTTTATTATATTGGTGTCAGTTTTCATTATTTTCATGAATGGGTATTCCCTGCTTAATGCACGATATTTGCATCTGATGAACCAACGAGTTTAAACATGGTTTGTTTTAATGCTTTGTGAATTTGCATTCAAATTCATCAGAAGTAATTCTATTTGAAATCACACAGGGCTAAGCACAGTGGTTGTAAATCCATTTGAATTGAGATGCCAGAATCAGCCCATTAATCTACAAATCTACAATATAATTTTGGTATGGTTGGTGGGCTTTTGTTCTGTTTCTTCACAATGAGGCAGAGGGGATACCAAGTGTGTGTGTGGGAGGGAAAGTGTTCGGGGAGGTTGTGATAAATTGGCCAAGAGGGAGTATATCTTTGTTAAGGAAACTGGCCTGTGAAAGGGACATACGAAAGGCCAGAGACCATGGTTTGTGCATGTCTGTCACTGCCACTTGAGGTAGTTGCACAAGGAGACAGGAAGTCTCTTGGATAAGCAGGTTTCCTAATATTTGGGACTATAGAGGTTGTCATCAGCACCTTCCATTTGTCTGCAAAGTATCAAAGGTCACTGAGAGCCTGGATCAGTGCTATGGCCTACATTTAGTATTTTAAGTTGTCTTGCTAAACACGGTTAGCTTCGATATTTGTGGCCTCTTGTTAATAGGTGAATGAATAAATGCAGCAAGGTTCACCTCCAAAAGAAGGAGGGTCATTTTGGAAGGGGTGGATGGGTCTATATTATAACAAACTACTTCATTTCATAATGGCTGCGGAATAAATCTGTACTTCTTTCAGTGCATAGAGAATGGTTTAAATATCTGTGTTCCTAAATACACTCAACTGTCTGAAGTTAAGGTATTTGTTTAAGCTGATAGTTACCAGATTTGGAGGTGTATGTATCATTATATGAGAGTGCAAAAGCACGTATGGATGAGAGGCATTACTCTGTGAGAAAAAGGCTTATCAACAATTTTTGCCACATTACACATTCTTCTTTAAAGTAATGATGACATTTTTGGATAAAACTTATTTTTAAAACTACAAAAATGTGTAGTTATACATGAAGTACTTTAACCTTGTAAAAGGAATGTCTTTATTTGAATAAGTGAGAATTTAAAATTTAATTCAGATTAAAGTTTTGAATATGTTCATACGGACATTTTGCTTAGTTAGAATCAGGCTGAAATGAATCTGAGAGAGAGATATTTGACAAAAGTGTTTTTAGCTAGTTTTATGACTGCCTTTCTCTGGGAACAAGCAGTGCTAGTTTGACCCTTGTAAAACAGAAATTAAAGAGTTTAAGTCCCTGTTTTGAATGTCATAGGCTGGGGCTGACTGAGGGTCCAACTTAGAAAAGCATTTAAGCCTATGCTTAGCATTGGCTACATGTTTAAT
The DNA here is from genome assembly GCF_020740795.1 of Apus apus. Classification (NCBI taxonomy): domain Eukaryota; kingdom Metazoa; phylum Chordata; class Aves; order Apodiformes; family Apodidae; genus Apus; species Apus apus. The sequence goes on along the minus strand of NC_067283.1, from coordinate 96,344,658 downwards.
TCCCAGAAGTCTTAACTACAGGCCCGTTCTTAAGCACTTGAAAGAATTGTGATGCTTAGGAAGTCTGCCATCTGACATCTGTGAAATGAGCTGGTAGACTTGAGTCTTTTTCATAATGAACCAGTTTCCATCTCATAAAATTCTGTAATTGCAGATGGTATCAGTGGACACCTATGACAATCTGAGCAGAGATTGCGGCTGGGCATTCCTCATTATAGGATACATGGACACCGAACTCCTCTCTGCTCATGAGCATGGGGTTGATTCATTGACAGTGCATTATCAGGAAAATTGCAATGATGTGACTAGTGCTTCACTGGGGGTAAATGGAGTACCTCAACTCTTGGAGTTGACAATAGGCTCTTCTAAGAAATGATAATGCTGTGATTAAGACATAAAGCTGGGATTCAGTACACCTGGGAATTCTTGTGTGACCCTGGCAACACACTTTTTGTTGTTTTCCCCCATCTCTGCCTGAAAATTAGAATAATGCTTTTTCATTTTATGGTGTTATTTAGTGATAAATATGTTACTAATTGTGAGCAATTCAGGAGATACAGTTTTAGAAGCACATGGTTAGATAAATTCTACTAGATTTTAAATGCATTCCGTTCAATGTGTATTTGCATGTGCTTGTGCATAGCCCTAGCCTAGTAGAAAGCAGGCCAATTTTATTTTGCTTCCTAATTCTGCATTGAAGAAATTAGCTCTAGGCATAAAGACCTAAAAATCTTGCATAAAATTTCACTCCATTGTGAAAGAGACCCTAAAAAATAACGTGGAAGAAAAATACGTTGATTTTGGACTTCTTTTGACTTGTTCTTTTAGACCCTGATACAATTTTTGTTCTGTCGGTGTACATTGTGATATATGTGTTGTCTTTTTATAAAGCAAATGATATAATTCAAATAGCTTTCAGGTCTTTTCAGTAGAAGCACTTGAATAATGTTTCAAGGGTTCTCTTGGAGATACACTGAAAGAAATAGTGAACATCAATGGGTTTTGGAGCACTGGAACATATGCAGAAATATAGAGCTATGAAATCTTTAAGTTAGCCATATCTGGGACTTGTAGCAGCTGTTTCAACCCGTGATGCCAGGGACTGCTCAGAAGCTCTTTATTCTGCACATCTTTGAAATGACAGACCACAGTGAGTCCTCCTGCACCTTTTGTCTCTTTTGTGCCAGAAATTAGGAAACTGTTAGTTTACTAAACTACAGTAGCTGGAAAAAGAGTAAGAAGTATTAAAAAAAAAAAAAAAGGCAGATGAAATAATAGCCCTTTGACATAAGTGTCAGCAGGAGCTGTTAGTTTCTCAGTGTTTTTGAAAATCTGATTTTCCAGGTATCTAGCTCCAGGCTTCTGGGTTTTTTGGTGGGGGTGTTGTCTGGTCTCTGTCTTTTCACATAACACAATCTTTACCACTTTCACAAAAATGATCATAACTTCCTCTGAAAATTTTTTTACTGCACTGAAAAATGTGAACTAAGTTCCAACAACAGTAAAAGTGCTTGGGGTCCACTTACCACTAATGATGCTGCAGCAGGTCCTATGTAAGAGCAGAATGAGAACGGCATTCACTGCACTGAGCATCATGCTACAGACAAGCATACTAGGAACCATGGTGTTTTTAAACCACTTGGCATCATTTAATTAACATGCTTTTAAGCATTATTTGACTTCAGTTATAGACAGAAATATATAATAAATCTTTTAACAAGTACTATCAGAAGTAAGAGCTATGTGGCATTTAAAATATGTTAGAAAAATGTGATCACTAATAAGTTTTAAAATATTCTGTATTTTCCTAGTCAAAATTGGGCAACAGGAAGGAAAAAATAAGAAGAGCTAATGAAATGACTTGACAGAGTGGCAGGGTTTGTGTACTCGTCCATATTTGAGTAGGATTCATGCTTTGTATGATTGACAGTCATTGCAAATTCTTTGGCTTTTTAAGACTTAAGGCGCCGCGGTCTTGGGTGAACTTTAGTTCAGAGTGGAGTTGTTTACAAAAGTTAACTAAGTAGTTACTGCAGAATTGCATGCTATGTTTCACTGAACTATTCTGGAATAGTATGGATTTGCAGCACAAATGGTGATGACTCAAGGCAAATCACATTCTAACTCTGTGCAGTCAATTTATTCCATCTGGGAGCTTCGTCACCCTGGCACCTGGAAGCAGATGAGGTAGCTGAATTGGCTTTCCATTGCTCACCATGTCCAAACGTCTTCCTGCAGCATGGCATGAATGTTCTAGTGTTTCATCAAAATCAGATTATGCCGGTCCAACAGGGACAAAAAAATTTCCTCCCTCTTCAGTATTTGCTGAATATGTAGACAGAATATGTGCACTTAAACCTTCAATATTTCCATGCAAGACAGCCTTCTAATAGTTCTTTTTTCACTATTCTGATTATTCCTTAGTCAAGATCTCTCCCCCATAGAGGTCAAGATGTAATTCAGTTGTATCTGTACCAGAACAGTGTGCAATTGAATGTGCAATTAAAAATTACTTTGGCCTGTTTTCCTGTTTTATGTTTTCATAATCCTACATGTAATTTGATGAACACTGTCATTCTTTCAATTTCTTCAGCATTGCAATTCTCTAGGGATTTCTGTCTCATTTAATATCATTTTTTGCATATTTACCTTCTTCACAAGTGCTAGTATGCAGTAGAACAAGTTGAATCCTGCATTGTTATTTTTGTATTTACTTATGTTACACCCTGTTTTTCTTTGTAATGATGTTAACACTTCCTCCCAATTTAGTATTAACTCCATATACCATCTAAAACCTGTTGATTTCTACCTCTAGCTAACCGACAATTGAGGTCATTTTGATAACAGAGTCAAAGTAGTATGAAAGTTTTTCAGATCACGAGAGCACAATTTTGTAGCCAAGTGGAAGCAACCAAAATAAGGAATTTCTGAGCACCAAGGCAGAGCTGCAGTGGAACCGTACACTTTGCACTTCCCATGCAGCCCTGGCACACACACCATCTGAGCAATTCCTGTGAATCATGAAAAGAAGACTTTGTCACAAACTTGACCGTTGAAAGTGATATAGAAATGTTACCCATCTCTCCAGCCTCTACTTCCCATCCCTCCTCCTGAAACCAGCATTTACCCCTGCTTCATGCTTCCCAAGCAATTCTAGAATTACTGCTAAGCCTGTGACACTGAGCTGAAAAATCAGTGAAATACAGTGATGGGTATTTTACGCATGATGAGCCTTGATGGTGTCAGTGCCTCAGGAGGAGCGAGGGGCCAGCAGAGAAGACCTCTGCATTGCAACTGGACCACCTTTAACCAGCCCTATTCCCTCCTTCTCAGAAGTTGTTGGATCCCTTGCACTGAGACTGAATTTGGGGGTGGGAAATCTGATGTCAGAAGCTTAGGAACAGCCCTCATAATTAATTCACCTACATCTTATGCCATATACCAGCTTGGGGACAGTTGTACTGGTGGTTCATCCTAGGTTGTGGTTACACATGTAAGACTGAAGTGTCTAATCAGTTGTTTTTTAAAAAAAACAGAGGTTGGCATGTCCTACAGCTTTTACACTAAATTATCTTAGTGCTCATTTCCAGTTGTAGATCTACTGCAAAAATATATCAATATTATTAACCACTGCTATTATACTTTATACTAAAAATACACACACACAAAAAGATCGTTTTCCACTGGAAACCTTCCCTTGTTTTCTTCTGAAATGCTCTCTCTTTCTCTTCTTTTATCAGCATCTACCCTCTGTATGTCTGTCATCTAGTTTTCTTTCCTATATTCCTAGGTGGAATATATTCCTATATTCCTACTCCTAGTAGGTGAAAGACAAAAGGACAATATCAACTGTATGTCAGTGTCCAGATAAAAAAAATGAAAAATTAGTTATAAAGCTCACACTTTTTAGCAAAATTAACTGATCTCAAATTGGCCAACATAGCTCCTTCTTCCTGACAGTTTATTATTTTAATCATATGAATCAGGGCACATTCCAGTATGATTTTGATGAAGTCCACAAAAGAGAGTACCCTCATCTCCTACACAGTATCTTTGGATATTGAAATAACACTTTTTTCTGATAAGATAGTGCATTCATTACTTTACTTATTAGATGAGCATTAGCTTTTGATAGAAGCCATCCTATGGACTCCTGACACCTTGCATGCTGAGAAGTCCTGTCCTTGAAGTTACTATGGTGCACAATGATCAGAACTTACCGCTGATGTTTTATTAGCATTTACTAGCAACATCTTGGCAGAGGGTGACCTCTAGTACTGTCTCTAAACATTTTCAATTTACAGACTCAAGAATTTTTGCTGTCTTTGCCTCTCATTCTTTTGAAGAGGTCAGCCCTTTAGGAATTTGCCACAAGAAAGAAGTTCAAAATACTCTATATACTTTAACAGCTTAATAGGAATATAGCCACAATGAATACACAAACATACAATTCATTTTAATATTTATAGAAGAAATTCACATTGTTTTAAGTGTACACAAACAGCTGCTGTCATTTGGCTATGAGCAGATGTTAGACCTCCGAAAGCTTCACTGATAATTAAAATACTAACAGTTAGTGTTTTACCCCAGCTGCAGGTTCTGTTTACTGTAAATTTGATTTTAATGGTGCCTCTGTGCAGTTATTGAATAGAGGTTTGTTTTCTACTATACATACAAAAGTGTCTACAATGAAGACAAATGGTTATTTGCTGTAATTTACTCCAGAAAGATATGAATATACACTGTAACATAGTTGAATTTATAAATAAAATGCAGATATGACTGTCACATTGGAAATGGTAGTTTCTGCTATCTTAACTAACAAAAAGAACTAGGGAAAACTTACTATTTCTAGTTGTCCCCAAGCAGTTCCCCTAAAAACTGCTGTGCTTTTCAAATGGGTTGAGATGTGCCCTTAAGCAAAGAACAGGTGCTCCTTTTTACTGAATGGGTGCATAAATCAGAATAAATAAACACAGGAAATCACGATACTCATGTTTGATAGGTATGCAGAAGAATATAATTTCTGCTTGATCATTTAATAACATGATGTTTTATTTTAGGTATCCCTTACAAGTGTCTGTTCTCTTTAGTGCGTATATGTACATCAAACATTAGGGAAGGCTAGGCACTTCCAGAATTGTTAATCCCAAGGGCCTGATTATGCAAACACAATGCATAATGCAAGCTACCATGTTTAGTCCCTTTGAGACTATTGAGGCTAACTATGGCAGTAAGCAGTACTCTTGATAAATAAATGTTTATGAGACCAGGATCTAGATGTATATAATCTTGAAAAACAAAAACTCTTGCTGAGATAATGACAAGAAGGGGGTTTTGTTTTATTTTTAAAAAACAACCAAAACTGTTACTGCCTGGGACTAGACCTATTTCAGAAAAACAGATAATTTTCCTTATAGCAGAGTTTGTGGGGGTTTTTCCCCCTGATGTTCTTGTATTTTCTTTCTTTCTTTCTTTCTTTCTTTCTTTCTTTCTTTCTTTCTTTCTTTCTTTCTTTCTTTCTTTCTTTCTTTCTTTCTTTCTTTCTTTCTTTCTTTCTTTCTTTCTTTCTTTCTTTCTTTCTTTCTTTCTTTCTTTCTTTCTTTCTTTCTTTCTTTCTTTCTTTCTTCTTTCTTTCTTTCTTTCTTTCTTTCTTTCTTTCTTTCTTTCTTTCTTTCTTTCTTTCTTTCTTTCTTTCTTTCTTTCTTTCTTTCTTTCTTTCTTTCTTTCTTTCTTTCTTTCTTTCTTTCTTTCTTTCTTTCTTTTCTTTCACTATCTTGCAGTTTCTGCCTGCCTAGGAAACAGAATTCTCTAGATTCACCAAGCATAACCAGTACCTCTTGTAACTGGGAGTCTGATTTGGAAGTGCTAAAATCGCACTTTCCAGTTGCATTACAAGGGTTAAAACAGCTAAAGTGCATCCATGTAACATCAATGTCAGTTGTTCTCAAGCTAAGAGCCAGAGTAGCCTTTGAAGCTGGACTACCAAGAAATCTCTAGGCTGGCTACCCTCATCTCCAGCTGCTAAATTGCACTGAAGAGCTAACTAAAATACTCCATATGCATTCCGAATTGCTGTATATGCTGCATTGGGGTTTCTGCTCAGACCCAGGAGCTGGGCAGACAAGCCTGCATGGTAGCAAGCAGGTAAAGAGGAAAAGCAGTCTACAAGCAGAGCGGTTACTGGGCAGGTTTGGCAGTTGTAAAATCTGCACGTTAACACCGTACACGTTTGCCATGTTCACAGAGAGGTTCAGTATGTGAATTTTTTATTTGCATAGTTTCTGTAACCCTGGGCTCTACAGTGTTCATTTTTGACCTTGAGCACAGAAAAAGAGAAACTGAAATTTTTCACAGAGGAGGCCTTTTTTAAAAAGGTTAATTGGACACTGGAGGAAAACTAAACCAAACCAAACTGCCTAAACACCCTGACTGAGGGGCTTGCCTATTTGTTTTGGTGGCTGTTTTTCCTTTTGTTTCTTTTTGTTGCTGCTGTCATAGTCCTCTGAGGTGTGGGAGGTAAAAATAACAAGCAAGAAACTTCAGTCTGTTTTTCAAAATGAAAAAAATCACAAAAATGTTTCCTTTTACATCTTCAAGAAGCTGAAAGGACATCTGCTGCTTTGTTTAAGATACCTGAAAGGTTAAAACTTCATTCTTTATTCAAGTAATTCTTAGAAGACCTTGAAGTTTCTAAACATGATTGAGTGGTTAAGGACAAAGCTAGAAGCCAAGGATGTTTTGAGTTTCAGCACTGAAACATGATGTTACTGGATTTTTCAGTAAAACATGAACTATTAACACTATTTTGGAATTGGTTTTGTTGATTTTTTTATAAGAACAATATACTGAAAGGGAAAAACCCTTACTGCAATGGTATCTCTTTGAGATTTGCATACTTTGTGTCAATGGTGGAATTCTTTTTATGCATCGTAAGGATCCCGTTAAGTCCTCTATAGGTATTCTTTTTTGTACTGCTTTACAAATATTTGCCGCCTTTGTGGATATAATAGGTCTGACAGAGCCATTTTGGCTTGCTGATTTATTTTGCTTCTTCATTTGACGCATCCTATTTTCTTTCCTTCAGCAGAAGACATGAATGAGCCTTCACAACCTCTTATTTAGTAGCTTTACTAGCTTGTTTAGCGAACACTGGCCCATGCATTGCTTGCACATGCAAAAAGAAATGCAAAAGAATAGATTTTACTATGGTTAAGGAACAGAAATCTGAAAAAATGGGGCTTATTGTTATGTCCTTTTAAACAATGAAATTCCCAAATTATTACATTATGCCACAGTTCTTAGACTGCACTTTAAGTATTTAAAGTATGGGTCATTACAAAAATAATTAAAAAAAAAAAAAAGAGGCGAAAAAAAAAGAGCAGAAACTTGAGAAACTTGGATCTTGATCAAGGCCTAAATTGTTTCTTTATGAATTTGAATGGTGGGCTTACCAGACCACTTAAGAATATTGTACTACCAGGTCAACAACAACTTTTAAAATTAAAAACAAAAGAACAGTTGCTCATTCAAGTGATGCTCAGTGTATGTTGAATTTTCTGTATCTTTTAAATTCCTTGAAAGTTGTATTTAGTTGAAGGAAAAGATGTTTCTTTGCATTCGCATTATTTAATATTAATTTCATTTTGGTAGATACCAAATATCCTCTTGTGTCAATAAATAACTTAGCTAATTGCCAAGAGGTGAAAAATTAAGTGTTGCTGAATAGGGTGCTATAAATCAGACCTCCTAGAATGTTTACAAAAAAGGAAAAATAGCTGGTTCAAGCTCGCTGTGTAAACGCAGGTCATTTCCGCCGTCGTAATAGATTATTTCATTTATGACTTCCTGCTTTGTCCTAAAGGTGCTCCTCGTGAAGGATCTCCTCAGCCTAGGCGCACCGTGCACACCCGCTTGCTGCAACTTTTGGGGAAGGCTCAGAATTCTAAAGAGGCTGCTGGCGGAGAGCAAAGTGGTGCTTTACATAAGAGTATTAGGCCAGACTTTCCTAACGCATTACGCATTTCTTTCTGAGACGAGTCTCCTTAATGCCATCTTTATCTGCTACACGATGCATGAAATCTACTTTCTGTTTTAGAACTGCGGCTGACCCCCGACCCCGCAAGTGGCGCCACAATGTGACCTTTCTATTGTCATCAGCTTTCATTCTCCTGAAAATTCTATGAATTTTTATTACAAGTTTTTTTAAACCAAGCTGAGGCTTCAACAAATTACTTGACACAGATGAGATGAAGTTGTTGAAGTAGTGTTAGATAAGTTTTACAGCCAGCATGTGTGCTGCTGAACAGTACAAAGCCAGTGTCCTACAATGTCATACACCAGTAACTGCTGAGCCTACTATTGGATAAATACATCATTTTATGGAACATTGATTGTTCTATAAACCCAATGGAGTATTATGCTCTATGATCAAACCATTTAGATTGTGTGTAGAGCACAGAAAATGCCATATTCAGGATGGTACTAAAAGTGCCATTTGTGTATTTTATGGATGTCATTACGGGGGAAACTTCTCTCTGTAGGCCCTGTTTACTGCAAAATTTTTTAGTCTGTAATGACATTTTTCATTCACAACGTATGCCTTCAAGAGAGGGGGCCCTTGTTTTATTTGTTTCATTCGAGTTTACGGCACAAATCCTGTACATTTTAATTAAATGTAAGCTTAACAAAAGAATAAGGTATTTATTCCGTGGGGAACAAATGATGACAGTAACAAAAGAATAAAACAGACACACAAAAGAAAGTCAGGTATTGAGTAAAAGAGAGGGAAAAAGGTACTAAGCCCTATTTGTAGTTTCCCAGAAGCACATTAAACATCAAAGCATTTCTTTTAGCCCTATTTCGGGAGTTTGTGGTCTCTGAGAATTAAAATAACCTGCGAATATGGATTTAATGTCTAAAAAATCCTGACATTTTCAAATAAAAACCTAACAGTCACTCAGGACTCCAACTGATAAATAATGGTTCTGCTGAAATGACAGACTTCTTGGAAAGAAACCAATTCTGTGATCATTGCACCCCTAGATATGAAACACCTCTTTACAAATTGTCTGAATATGAGCTCTCATATCGTTATATTTTGTCATTTTAATGCCTATTTGTGCGTCTTTTTAATTTGCAATGACATGCAATCAGCAACAAGTCCACTTTTCCTGATATTAATGTGGGCTTGTATTGCAGCTTATGTTTGCCATGTCAGCCAACACTTACCCCTTCTCTTTTCCCATTTTTGAGAGGGGGTGAGAGGCAGGTTGGATTTAGTAGGACAACATGATTTGTTGCTACATACAGTCCAGTAATGTGACATGTTCCTTAAATACATAAAAATTCCTAGAAATGTTGTATTGGATAGCAGTGCTCCATTATAGAAAAGCACTGTTCCAAAGTCAAAATAGCAGCTAAGCCTCAAAATATGTTGTTTTCTAAATATCTTCCCTACTTGGCTTTTCACTGTTAAAACAAAAGAAATGCAGTAAAATCTGCAATTCATATTTACCATGAAAAATCACTAAAATTGAAGCTGATGTTCCCAGTAAATTCTTGGTCATAGTCCAGTTAAAATTTAAAGTTACAGTAGATTCACATTAGTTTAAATGACACTTGAACTTCTACACAGCTCAACATTAATTCATTATAGTTGAAATGGAGGAATCTTCAGTGGGTGAATCTTTTACAATCTGATTGAGGCTGTTACATTTTATAGGAGCCATTTTTCAAAGCAGTACTGACAGCACTCGAAGTTATTAAATTGCTGAATCAAAAGATGGACCTGCAATCGCATTTATGAACTGTGATGGAATAGCTGGGGTTGCACTGAGCTGAGGTTAAGATGTTGGTGTAGTTAAGCTTCATCACACCCCTTAGTGACAGCAGTATTTACCCATGTAGTTTACTTTAATGGTCAGGAAGTGGCTTAACTCACCTCTGGATTCAAATAGATTAAGTAAGCAGTCAGAATGGCATAATTATCGGTGCTGCGAGGGATTCACTGGATAGCTCTTCACCCAGGAGACTTCCTATTCAATTGCACAGTAAAGATTAGAGTTGCATAGATTCACAGGTACAGCATTTATTTGAGGAGATGAAAACAGGACACACTTCCTTCTTTCTTTCCCTTCCCCAGACCAGAGCTTCTCCTTAATGCAGTGATGCTCTGTCCTTGGACATAAATTATCATGATCTTAGTGGAAAGATGTCATGATTTTTCTGTGCTCGTATGAAAATTATGATCGTAGAGTTAGTTTGATTTTGAAATCCCGTGGAAAATGCATGATTTGTGGAGTTATTTTGATTTTGTGCCACATCAATGCCAGGCTCCTCTTTTATCATGTCAACAAAGCAGGATTCCTGAGAGAATTAATTACTTCTACTCTATTATAAAGTGTGGAGGAACTAAGATAATTGTCATTTTATGTTGATTTCCCCTTCCTATTTTTCTGCTCTTTGGGGGGTCTTGTGAATGTCAGTGCCTACAGAGAGCACAGGAGAAGTGGGGATAAGAACCAGTCGTACCACAGTAAGCTTCCCTCTAGCTTATGCCTGACAAAATGTACTTCAGTTGCATGTGCCAGATTTATCCTGCAGCATCACTTGGAAACTCTCTAATGACGTAAATTGTTAATTCTCTTTTCCAAAGATAACCTGCCTTGCAAACTAAGATGGAGAAAGTTGTGTAACTCCAGTTTGGACTTGTGGAGATGATTTGCAGTCTTTCAGTTTAACAAAAGTACTTTTTGTGCTTCATAGTACAGTTCCCCACCTGAACCTTTGTAATAGAAAAAGAGGTAGGTAGGTAGGTAGGTAGGTAGGTAGGTAGGTAGGTAGGTAGGTAGGTAGGTAGGTAGGTAGATACATAGCTACATAGACAGAGAGACAGATATAGATGCCAGCAAGACCCCAGTCTTTTAAACACCAGTGTTATCTTGGAATAGTAGCTTGATGTGCACCTCAGCATATCAAGTTGCTAGAGGCTGCAAGATGCCAAGTACTCAGTCTCAGAGTAACACAGCTCCTAAGTGTGAACTTACCTTTAAGCAAATTTTTTCTCTGGTTTTCAGAGCTCAGTTTAGTTCTCTCTGGGATCAGGGCCTGACAGCTCTATGCTTTGGGTGAAAGAGCCCCCTTAGACCAGGTTTAGTATAATTTTCTCAACGTCTCAAGTTCAACAGAGCGTGTTGTTCACTAGAAGTGTCTTGGAAAGTATAGTGCTGGCCTGAAATTTGACTGTAAGCCTTATTTTTTTTTTTTTCTTGCTCATTTTATCCCAAGCAAGCAATGGCATAACTATGTGTGCTAGTGATAAGATGCTACACCTGATATTTCTGAGATGTGATTTCAGATTATGTAGGTGAATTTAAACTAGAGGGTGGGTGTGTCTCAGCAGCATAAACTTGATCGGCCTTCCCAAGGTCCATCTCCTAGAAGACCTTCACCTTTTTCTCGTTGTCCAGGACCCACTTTTCTCTCTGTGTACACTGGTTGTGGCCCAAAGCTTGCTTCCCAGCACCTGCAGGATGGCACTGCCATGGGGAGACAAGTGCTAGGGCTGCTCTACTGCAAACATCCACAAAGCTGGTGCTCAATTATGTCCTGTGAAGGCAACCCTGTGGCCGTGCTTTGAGGACAGTGGGCTTGGCTTTGTGCAGCTGTGGGCACCATATGCTTTGCTGGAGCTTTATTGTTAGTAATGAGAGCTGAGAAGAAAACCCCAATGACCCAAAAGCAGACTGAGTGGCAGAGCAAGCGGTTGGAATGTGGAGGTTACAGGTATTTTAATCTGTTAATTGATTTGATGTAGAAATAATTAGGAAATGTGACTGAGGTTTTCTGGATTATATTGTATAGAATAACCTGCTTAGGGTAAGAAAGCTACAGAGTGTTTTCTCCAGGTAACTAGACTAGTGACTGAGTCAGTCAGGTGTGCTGGAAAAGATGCTGGGTGGGAAAAGAAGGGGAAGACAATGGCATCAAAATGACAGCATGGCAATTACCCAGCCAGCAAAAGCAGGGTATTAAGAAGATCAGCCACAGTTTTTCACACCCAGATATGTTTAATGTAATATACAATCCTAAAATTCATTACTGAAGTACTGAAATATCACCAATAGGATCTTCTGTAAAAGATCTGTTGATGGCTTTTAACTGTATACTGTATTTCTCTGGGCTTTTTTATACAGCATATTTTTAAAAACACATTTAAATTGTTAATAGGCTGCAGAATTGTTAAACTCAGCAATTATTTCAACCTGTAAGTATGTTATTTGGAAAACATGCAAATTGTTTTTGTTTGCTTGCTCATTTTATCAGTTTTCTGCCAGTGAAATCTAAAAATTGTCAAGGAATTTTTTTCCATTTAAGCTACAATTTCTTAAAGCAATGAACGGGTATTTTCCATGATACCATTTTAACAGCATATTTTATCTTGTAGGCATTGTGTCCAAGTCCTATGAGTGCCGACTGAAGGGGCAAGGAGCAACCTTTGTGGAAACCACAAGTCCTTTTACTGCAGCAGCACTGGGAGAGGTTTCTCCAGTTAAAGAGAAGGTCTTTCGGGGCAGTAGAAGACAGCCACAGTCACCTGAAGAAGTCCAGCAAGTTATTATTATTCAAGGATACGATGGCGACTTTGCAATTGATGCCTCTGTTGAAGAAACAGCAGCGGCCACCCTGCAGACTCTAGCAATGGCTGGTCAGATGGCCAGGGTGGTCCATATTACAGAAGATGGGCAAGTCATAGCTACAAATCAAAATGGCTCACATGTGAGTAGTATGGTTCCAGGGCAGATACTTACTGAACAGTTAGCAGATGGTGCAACACAAGTGGTAGTGGTTGAAGGAACAGGAACTGATATGGAGGAGGCCATTCAAATAGACACAGTTCCTGACTCCAGTAGTGCTGTGCTGCAGCAGATAATGCGACAAGAGGTTTTAGATGCTTCTGAAGCTACAGTCCATCCTCCAGACTCCTCCTCGGCTTTAGATGCCCTGCTTTGTGCTGTAACAGAGCTGGGTGAAGCGGAAAACAAATCTGGACACCTTGACAGATGCAGGTCTAGTCATAAAGATTTCTTGCAAGTGCCAAACCCAGAGATTCCCAGCATTCCCAGTGATGCAGAGGGACAAGAAATACAAATGTTTCATGAAGTTCAAGAGGCTCGGGATGATACCAAACCTATGGAAGTAGTGACACGGGTTATGCACCCATCGACTATAATTACATCTCAGGAGAGAGCTCAGGCTGCCTTCAAGAAGATGGTCCAAGGAGTGTTACAGTTTGCTGTATGTGATACAGCTGCAGCTGACCAGCTGATGAAAGAACGTGTCACTCAGGTCATTGTAAATGAAGAAGGGACTGTGCATATGGTAGCTAGAGAAGGCTCTCAAATAATCATGCAAGAAGCTGGTAGCCACACGCTCAGTGTCCAAAGTGAACGCATGGATTTAGTTGAGTCAGATGGGGAAATATCACAGATTATTGTCACAGAAGAAATAGCTCAAGCCATGGCCCAGGGTTCTGATGGTGACTTCTCTGAAGGTGCAACCCACTACATCGTCACAGAACTGCCACCAGACATGCAGGATGAGCCTGGAGTGTACTCGCACGCTGTGATAGAGACGGCTGGGTCCCCAGAGATTTTGCAGGCTGGTACTGCTATAGAAGCAGAACCTATATCCCCTGCAGGTGAACAGTTAACAAGCATGGTCATTTATACAGAGGGTGGCTCACAAGTAATTCAGGACCAGAGAGATGATAGAGAAGTACAAGAAGCATGAAGAGCTTCATCTCTTAGGCTTGATGCAGGGCAAAGCTGGAAATTATCAGATTCATGGAGGACTGCATTCCTGGAACGTTTTCTGTGAATCCTTCTCAGTATGACATCCTCCCAGTCAGGTAACAAGTACGCACGCTGCAGGAGGTGAAGGTCAGCTACTAGGAGGAGTTCACTGAAAAGGATATTACAAACTTGTTACAGTTGCTCCGAGAATTACTATATAGGATTATTATAAAACAAACATATTAGGGTACAAAAGAGGATAAAAAGCATCCCCCTGAAAAGTAATTTCTTTGGGTTTAGTTTTTTTGTTTTGGTTGGGTTTTGTTGTATTTTGGTTTTTTTTTAATGTTCTTTTATCTCAGGGTAATTCCCTGCCTTCTGTCACTTTTGTCTAACATAATCACAGGAGTAAAATAATTCCACTTATGTGTACATTTTGTGAACAGATAAATCAGCAAAAAATACAAACCTCACGATAACAAAGTGATCAGGTAGGTTTACATACTGTAATCAGTGCCCTTCTATATTTTAAAAAAGAACAGGTGACATTTTGCTTTCTAGAACCTTACTTTAAAATATCCTTGGCTAAAAAGATGTCATAAAAATAAGTATTTTTTGCATCTACTATCAAATTTTTCACAGTAGCTTACCCTTTCATGATATCACATAGGACTTTACCTAAAGAAGAGTTCAAAAAAGCTGCACTTCAGAAAATTCTTGATTATACATATTCAGGAAGAAGAACTTGATGCCTGTAACTTCCACTTAATTTTAGATGAGAGCCCTACATAAGAAATGTGCATTTAAAAAAAAAATTTAAAAAATTGTCACTGACAGTGCTTTTCTTATAAATAGTGCTTCATATAAATACCATTTTGCAGTTCATTTTGTGAGCGACTCCTGAAATGTTATGGGGGCTTTTCAAGAAAATTCTAACATTGACATTAACAAGTAGAAAAAAAAAATGTGACCTTGTATTTCTTGCTTAGTCCAGAATGTCTGTTATTTACTTGTGGATATACTGCAATTGTTCAATGCAAGTTCATGTTAAAAACATTTGTTTCATGATACAACTGTTGGGTTTTTTTGTCTTGAAAAAAAAAAAAGTAAAATATAAACTGGTGAGGTTAGGGGATTATTTTGTTTGTCTTTCAAATAAAATGTTAGCATTAAAATGAAGCATTATGATTTTTAATATTAAGCAATAAACAGAACTGGCATTCAGCAGGAGCAAACAAATGCTATCTGTTATGTCTGTGCATTTCCTCTTTTCTCTTTCCTTTCTCTAGCTCACTAGATAGATAAAGATAAAAGAATCTAATTTCTGAAGTATGCCTCATGCATGCTTAATGTAATTGTATAAGTGTTTAGGGTATAAGCTATGCTGACTCTAGGGATAACTGGGTTTCCTATCATGTTTAATATCTTAAAATTATCAACTGTAAGAAAGTTGGGGTGAGGTGAAACAATAGTTCCTTCCTGAAGCAACTGTTTAAAAATGTATTTTCTGATAGAGCTGCTTAGAAAAGGTGCTTCATTCTGGGGCTATAAGCTCCTGCTGTCTTTTCATCTCTTTTTATTATTATTTTTTAAAATTTTATTATTTTCCAGGAATTAAGGTTGTGTCTTTGTCAAACCCCAAAAAACCTAAATTTCAAGTTAGACATCAAGATTCATAATTAGCCGAGTTTGACTTGCTCATCTTTCTTAAAAGTGACAGGCTGTTCACTTACTCTTAAACACTGTCTTCAGCAAACAGTGAC
Source organism: Apus apus (assembly GCF_020740795.1). Taxonomy (NCBI): domain Eukaryota; kingdom Metazoa; phylum Chordata; class Aves; order Apodiformes; family Apodidae; genus Apus; species Apus apus. The sequence goes on along the minus strand of NC_067283.1, from coordinate 96,329,099 downwards.
AGGATCAACTCCCGTTTGTTATCAGGAATAAGGTGACCTTTACAAAATGATGGCCCTCTGCAAGACTCTCACAGATGTTCAAAAAACGGAATGTTTTTCAGTGGAAATATTTCTTCCTGATCATTTCTCCTGTTAACTGTAGCCCTGTGGTCTTGCAGCCTGGATGCTAATTCTTTGCTGTGCTTGGTCCTGTATGGCTAACCTTTCTGCTGCAGTACAGGGTGTTGACACTGACATGCTGCAGTTTACCATTTGTGATTTATTTAGGATAAATATGTCTCAGGTGGCATTTAATCCTTCATAAAACCAGTGTAGCCTGCAGTGTCAAACCAGCAATCACATTGTATGCACAATGAAAAGAGCAGACCTTTGCATAAAAAAAACCCCACAAAAACCCACACACAAAAAAAAAACACAACAGTCGTAGGTGTTCCTGTGCCTGGGAGCTTTGGAAAGGATTCACTCACCTACCATGTGCTGTAATTACCTGAAAGCTCAGGTTAACAATACTTCTCTCTGAGTGCAGCATGATCAGGAGAGCTAATATTTTTCTAGGGCTTTTCCTTCCCTTTCTTCTTCTATTTAATGTGCACTTCAAAGTTAACTTATTAGTGCCCTACAAATGTAGTATTAGAAATCAGGGGTGACATTCATTCCTGTGCAGACAGCCTGCTTAAGGACTCCATGCACTCTCTCAGCCCCATGCTAAATTACTCTCTGCCATACACTGCAAGTCGAGGCTATGGCGAATCTCTCCCAGGGCTTAGGAAACTCCTCCCCAGCATTTGTCTTCCTCCCATGCCTGAGCTCCTGGCACTGTGCTGTATTGTAAGCTGGGAGATTAGCTGGATCACTCCATGGATCTGCTAACCTTTCCGCTGCCCTCTGCCCTGGAAAGTAGGGAAGGAGGCAGTGGAGGAAGGCCCTCAGGGTAGAGCAGCCCCTGGAATGGTCCTGAGCCTCCTGGATGGCCGCACACACTGCTGGTGAGGTGTCCATGGCATGTCAGGGAGCAGGCTCGGGGGCTGCTCCAGCCCTTTGCCACAGGTAGAGTCCACTGTCAGAGGACAGCAGGACAATTTATGTGGTGGATCTAGGAAGGTGTATAGCCCAGGCAGCCATTCCTAAATGTGTGGTTTGCTGTTTGTTTTGAACACCTTCAGTTGCCTGTCTCCTGGAAAAATCAAGGGCTGCACTGTAACAGAAGCAGTTTTTGAGAGTGCTGTGTTCCCCCATCAGTCACTTGCCTGCTGATGATCTGACTGCCAGTGCCATTGGCTTCATTTCCTCTTTGTTGTCTATTCTGAATAAGCACTAACAAAGTTGGATCATACTGTGAACAATGCCAAACAGGTTACAACGTGTTTAGGAAGCATCGAACTAGTATGCACATGAGAAAAAAACCCAAACAAACAGAAAACAACAACCAAAAGTGAACTAAAGAAAATATAAATTAAAATTAAGCCAGAGGAAGAAGAGGTATTTCTGGCGAGCAGTTTCACTCTCCATTTCTTAAGAATCAGATATACACCTCCTGAAGCAGTGTCTCCTGGCCTCTGTATTCAGGCTCCATCCTTGGGGAGAAATGGAGGATAAGAGATAGCTGGAAATAATATGTAGAGAAATATTTCCTATAACAAAAAGAAAACAAAAAGCCCAGAAAACCAGGACAACCCAAAGTTCCCACAGCTACATACCATTCTGCCTGACTACCAGCTGCACTTCACTATGGCAGTGAGACGAGCCAGAGCCAATAGTTGATGCACTTAAGGTATGCACATGTGGATTGTGCATAGTGCTGCAAGCACTACTGTCATTTATAAATGCTGCTTTAATTCCAGAAATGTTAGCTGTGAGGTCCTGGAAGAAATATATTTGTGATCTTTGTGGGCAGCGGCTTCAGCTTGTATAATCACTGTAGGAATCTCGGCATGTCAGAGTTCTCGTGCCTCGGGCTGGCCCTGAACTGAACCTGAGCTTAAAATGCAAGTGAGTCCCCTTCAGAACCACAGGGATTGAAGGATGGGGTTGGAGCCACTGGCAGAACAGTGTGAGGAGACAGTGATGTGATAGGCACATATCTCGGAAAGTCACTTCTGAGTTGTTTCTTTCCCAACTTTCCCTGCTCAGGAGACTTCCTGAGCATGAAAGATGTAAACAGAATTAAAAAAGAGAGTGGGATGAAGAAAAAAACACTCTTGAAATTTGAAACAAAGTTAGTTCTAGTGAGAGGATTAAGTAACAGAAAAAAAGGTCATTCATTTGGCAAAATAAAAAAGAGCTGTGAGTTTTCACTTATTTTACTGTGTAATATTAGCCCATAATTTAAGATAGCATGCAGCTCACTTAAGCAGCCTACCCCTGTTCCATCTTGTTGAAGAATACAATTCTTTTTCTGCTCCTCTAGGGTGATATCATTTTATATGAAGAAAAAAGTTAGCTCAGATGGCAGTTATATGTTTCGGAAGCACCTTCTAATCAGGGATTGGTGATTCATTATTAGCTTCAGCAGGCGATCCATCTGACATGTAAGGGGAAAAAATTAGCAGCTGTCACTGCATGATGAGTTAATTTCCTGATAGGCCTGACACTGAAAAGCCATTTGGAGACATGGAGATGGCTGATGAGAAAACCTGGTGCTGGTTTATAATTGGAGAGAAAGAAAGGGCAGAGAGACAGAGGGAGGTGGGGGAGGGGCTGAGACTAATCTACAAGTGGGGATGGATGTTTGTGTGTTTACTAAATAGACTGCTTCACAATAACCTGCATTACTGCGCATACACACCTTGCCAGTTAAGTAATAAGGACCAAGGCCTTTCATTTTCCTTCTGCTGCATGTCATTATTCCTAGTCAGTTGTAATTAGTACTCCAGACAGTTTTACACTTACTCCAGCCTGGGTGAACGGTGTACAAGCATGCGATTGGGTTGTCTTGTGGTGACATTGAAACCTGACATTTTAGTGGAAAGGGGAGAAAATGGTGCTATCCCTTTAATGGTTCTTGCTGCAATTTTCTTAATTGCAGCTTGAGGTTTCAATCAATCATAAAAAAATAAACTTATTTGAAACAAATATTGCTAAAACTTCCAAAGGCACAATAGCAAATAATGAAGGATATTAAAAAAAACGCTCCTGTAAAGTATGAGGAAATAATACTCTTCCAAATATATAAGCACGTGTTCTGTCTGTTTATCCTTTGTAAGAATGGTAAGTAAAACTATGGAGAAAACAGACTTGCAAGACCAAATATAGTTGATGTGGATTCTGCCTTGTGTGTGTAATAAGGACAGCAACACAGATTATTTTATGTATATTAAATAAAGCTAACAGAAAGCCCTCAGCCAGCGAATAATTTCTTTGGTGGCTGTACATGCTAGGCTACTTGTTTTCTGCTATTTGAATATGGTGTTTAATATGTCTAGCAAAGGAAGGCAGGCTTTTCTTTAACTGGGGAAAAAAAACAAAACAAAACACGAAAACAACCAAAAAATAAACAAACAAAAAAAACCCACACACTTATTTTTTATAAAGGTTGACTATAATGGGATTTTTACCATTATCAGAAGATAATTTTTGACTGAGAAGAGCACAAAACAGAGGCTTCCACCAAACAGCATTTGTACAAAAACAGCTTTACCATTTTTCTATTGGGATATTCTTAAATGATGGTCAATGATTTGGGAACAGTGGTGGAGGAGGGAATATCCATGGCAGGCAGGTAGATCCAGCATGTATCATGCAGTTGAAATGCGATAGACAACTAGTACACAAGCCAGGATTGTGTCCTGCAACGTAATGGGACACCTGACCTTGTTTAAAATACATTCTTGTCCTCTGGCAGCAAAGCATTTATTAAGGCTACTTTGAATGACCACTTGTAACGTGTAGCCCTGCCCTGGAGGTCAGCATTAACTGAGCATCATCGGGTTCTGGGAGTTTCTGATTAGTAAGAATAGCAAGCCCTTGGGCAGCAATAGCTTAACACCGGGGTGGCTTTTCTTCCATATTCCCCAACCTCTCTGGTCACTCCTACTGCTTTGAATCCTCATTCCTTAGTGCAGCTTTTCCATGTGTTGGTTCAGAACTGAGACATTCTGCACGCAGACTGTTTTCACTGGTTTGTCATGTTCATGAGTGATCCACCTGGATATGCAGGGAGCAGAAGAACGAGTGGTTGATCTGTTACCTTTGCTGGGTCACATCACGTGTTACACAAGTAGTTATGAGCTTCAAGATCCACACAACGATCAACAGACAGATTTTGAAAGTCATCCAGCTCCTTGGGGGGATGTGCTTGGGTGTAGGAGGCAAAGCCTTTGATTCTTAGCCTGCTAGGAACAGGTTTCTGAAAGAGGAAATAGAACTGAATTATCAAGAATTGAAAGCAAAGATGCTCACACATAACAGACACACACACACATGCAAGAGCTGAGAGACAAGGAGCAGAGAAAACCAAGTGCCTTTCTAGCGTATGCCCACAACACAAATCCAGCTCTCTTCCCTCTCTGGTCTCCCCTCTTTCTCCACCAACACACAGGGCAGATGCAAGCAATTTTGTAGCTGCATCCACAGACCCTGCTCTGCCACACAGGATGTGATTTGAAGATCTGGCCATAGGAAGTGCAGTGCTGCGGTTGACCTCAGGTCAGGAATGGGTTTCTGACACCTCCAGATTCCCACGAGGGGAGACACCCATACAGAAGATACAGATTTCATCCAAGTAGGACAGAGGGTCACCAGGGGAAGGAAAAGACTAATTTCTGTTACAAGTGGTCCTTGCAAGCGGATGTCCTGTGCTGAGAGAGTTTCAGGACTTTCCCCCAAACCCTGTTCTGCTTCTTTAATCTGCCAATGTGTTTCTCTGTCACTAGGGATGTGGAACAGGTTTGTGTTTTCTGCTCAGCATATGGTGGCAACTGCTGGTGTTTGGTAGCTGTGAAATCCAGATGCCCAGTTCCAGGAGGATTTTTCCCTTGCTAGGGACATCTGGCCATCCTTTTGGCCTTGCTCTCTCTTCTCTGCTTTTGTTTGCAGTCTGTAAGTCTTGCCTATGAATTTGCAAAGCAGGTCATTCAGCTGATTTATTCTTATGATTTAATTCAAGAAGGATTCAGCAACAGGAGGGTTGGGGTTGTGTTTGCACCTGGGGACCCAGATAGAGAAGTGTATGTCCCAATCCCACCACCTGCTCTTGCCAGGGCTGCAGAGGGGCTGAGGCTGCTGTGGCACAGCGAACAGAAGGCAATGGCACTGTTGGCTGGCAGTAGCCTGGTGAGGAAAGCAGGTGAAGGGAAAGCTAGAGGGGTGCATCCAAAACTACAGGATGTCTGCCTTGCTTTGGCTGGGAGCAGCTAGGCATTGTCTGGGGTGTTTCTGCTCAGACTTCTGTCTTCAATCTGTATGTGAGATATGATGATAAAGTTTCAGGACAGCCGGTACTGCAGATACTAAGAGCAAACGGATGCAGGAATCTGGGAGCATTTCTGTCTATTAGTGGGGAGCTTGGATCCACTGAAGAAATGAGTGACCTGGGAGAGCTTCTAGCTCCCTGCTTCTCCCTTTTTATTATTGTTTCCTTCTCAGAACAGACTCTGACAGGAACAGGCTTGCCACATATCTGGTTATCAAGCCCACTGACCACTCTGCTGTGGAAACTGTGTGTCTTACTGGGTTCTGACATGGTCTGTGGTAGATCGATGCTGTGAGCAAAAGCCTGCTGCCCAGGAGTAGGAGCCAAGTCTTAAGCATCATGCCTGTTGAATTCAGGAAGAGAAGATAACCAAATAATTTGCTCTTGCAGCCTGTTAGTATCTGATTCTGAAATTCGGTAGACACAGTGCTAATGCAGTGGAAACCGTTACCAGTCTGCTCTTCTGCACTGGGTGCTGGGTTTAGCCTCATTCCTCCTGCCCTTTGCTGGGCCTTCCTGCTAAAGAGAGACCAAAAATGGCCCTTCTCTAGTAGCAAGATCCCAAGGCCCTCCACAAAGAGGTGGCAATCCATTTCTTCTTCTGTCTTTTTCTAACGAGGGGGTTCATGACTCAGCTTCTGCTCCTTCATTCAACACCTTGGCAGCATGAATGAGGTTCCTGCCTGAGCAGCCAAGCTGTGGTTTGGCTGTAGTTCGGGTGGGTGGCTGCACCCCAGCATTCTCCCTGCACTCTGCATTGCCATGGATGGCATGCTGGGGCTCACTCAACATGTGGCTTTGCAATAATTTGCCTTTGTAGTTCAATGGGTGGCCCGGTGCCTTGTTTATTGCGTGATGTTGAAAACCTACTCCAGAGGCAGGGTGAGTCATCTTCTGTGAACATTTCTTCTGGTACTTGTCACCCTGGAACCTGAATACTTCCCAGCCCTTCGTGGCTTTGTCCTCCTTTAGCCCCACTAAGTTATCATGAGGAATTCTTTTTCCTCTGTGACAGATGGAGAACTGCAACCACTGCGGGGACTCACTTGAGCTAACACAGACATTATCTTTCCAAAGCTTTTAGGCTTTGGTAAGTGGGGCTATGTCCCTGTTATGTGACCATCATACCACCTTTCTAATGGTTCATCATAGCCTTTGGTGTCTCTCACTGTGACTGTGCTCAGCATACCCACAAACCAGACACCAGGGGGTGATGCGGGCACTGGGCAGAAAAGAACTATCTCTTTGCTTTGCTGTGCCCCATCTGCTCTGCTGTGCCTCATCTCCTCTTCTGGCCCCTGACTGTTCCTCTTAGCTTTGGGGGCTTCCTCTGCTGATAGGTAATAGCAGATTTCCATTTCTATTTACAAAGCATGGAGTTCATATGGACATTAAAAATGCAGGCAACAATACTGTGTGGGGATGTCTCTGCTGGGCAGACAGGAGCTTGTACAAAGAGGAGGGGAAGGCTTTGAGTGCTTCTACAAGATCTTTAGCTGACCTGCCAGCTGTTGTCGCTCATCAGATGCACACACCCAGCCATGCAGCAGAGAGCTGGCCCATCAGGCAATGGCACCTCATAGGGTGTTTTTCACCTGCCCTTGCAAGGGGATGAGCACAGCTCACTGCAGTAGTAGCTGGTGATGGGGAGTCATCTGCTCGCACGGCGCATGATCAGCAGGAATTCAAAACGAAGCACCCAGGTCTGCTGTACCAGGCATGGATGTGTGCACATTGGAAGGCACGTGTGGGAGACCTGTTTTCTTCATCTGAGCAGGTTCCTAAGAAAGCCATTTTGATAATCAGTCTGCAAGCTTGCTGAAGTGAAAATTAAGCCACTTTAAAAGCTGTTATGGAAACATACCCATCACAAGCAAGAGCTAGATTTCTGTAGTTACCACCCAATAAATACATAAGGCTCAGTTCTGATGTCAGACTAGCTTTACCTCGTGTATGTCCTCTGATGTCTGGTTTTTCAGTTATGAACTGCAGTAATTGTGATCAATCAGGCTTTATGTTCACTAGCCACAGGCTGTTTTATTAATGAATCTGCATCCCATCTTCATTTTCTCACCATCTCATCAAATCTTTTCCAGATCCTGTTTACATCAAATTTTGTCTGCAGCACACTTTTATAACATCATCCAATTCTGAATTCTTCCTTCTGCACCGGTTCCTCAGACCAGGTCCTCTGTATACTGAATAAAAACATATGCCTGAAATAAAAGAAAAATTAAAACATGAGAGCTTTCAACGAAGTGCAAAGAAAGGTCATTGATTTCTAAATTATACCACCCTTCCAGCCTGAGAACAGGCTGTGGACAGATTATTTTTTTCAAAATTGTATCTGTATGTGTGTGTCTGTATGTGTATGTGTAGGTTTAAAGGCTAGAATTGCTTTATTGTAGATGCTTTAACAAATATCAGGTACTTTTCTCCTTAGCATTTTACGTTTTCTGTTTGGGCACATGGGATTTATGAATATTTGGCTTGACTGGCTAAAGACATCAATGTGACATGATGCAATGTGTTATAAATGTCTCAGATCAAATGTAGAAGCAGGAGAAAAAGCTTTAGAATGGAAGTTTATTAGAAACACATACATACAGTCTATTCTAAACTAAAAAATATATATATAAAAAACCCACTAATGTTCCCCTGTTGCATCAATGCCAGAACATTATGTTTGCAAATAAGAATTTAGCACTACAAAGACAATGCCCTAGATTAACTAAGATCCCATTTCACAAAACCCTATGGCAATAGTCTGCAACATCAGTCACAGGAGAAGATAGAACACAGACGCATTTGTGCCCTCATGCAGCTGAACTGAAACAAAACAAAGAGTGAATTAGGCTGAATATCTTACTGTGTGCAACATATTGTACAACAAGGCACCTTTGGGAACGTGTCACAGGGTTTGGTAAATTGAAAACAAAATAAACAGATCTATGGGAATAAATAACATCATATTAGATGTCTGCTGCATGTAGACTACATTAGCTCCCAGTCACAATAGGGCTCCAGTTTTACCCCTAGTTTTCAATGCCTGCGAAAAGCAGATGATCTGAAACCCATGCAAAGGAATGGTTAGAGCAAAGGGCAGAGGGAGGCATGAGGCCAACCTCTGCTCCTTTGCCCATGCCTGCATACATGTGCACACTCAAACCCTTTTCCTCTTGGTTTTACATAATTCCAGGCAGGTAAGAAACCAGTTTGTCACTTGCTGCCTGGCATACACTAAGTTAATATTGCCCTTTCTGAACCAGCACGCTGAGTGGAGGCATTTCCCCAACAAAGGTCTCCAGTCGCCACTGGGATAAGATTAATGCACTGGCCACCCTGTTTACCTCCAGCCAGCTATGCAGCCAGCACCTCTCCAGTGGCTCCTGCAGCCCTGCCAAAAGCACCAGTGGCAGCTGGTGGGGTTTGATGTGCCTGGGAAGACGGACACACTACACAGGGCACCTGATCCTGACACAGCCACGAGAGACACAACTTCCTTGAAGGCTGCTATGGGGAGCTGGGTGAGGCAGGTACTTTGGTGACTCCCATCTGCAATTACTGCCAAATTTAGTTAAGGTATTGAAAGTGGTTTTTTATTGCTAAGCCATATGGGGTCAAGGTCTGCTTCCAAGTACGTGGGTGAAACCCTACTGATTTCAGTGAGATTACTTGGATGAACTGAACTTAAAAGATCAGGCCATATTTATCTCAGCAAAAGTTCAAGCTAATTCATTTTCTCTCCTTTTCTCACTCTCTTTCTCTCTCCTTCTGTTTTGCTTAGCTTATAGCTATGTAAAAGGAGCACATGGTTTGGAGATAGCTTTTTAAATATAAAATTCTCTTTATAACTCCAGACCAATATGTCATTCTGCAATTACAAAAAACAGCACTCTTCCCAAAGAAAATCCTTCTGAAGCAAACATTAGCTTTATCCTGTCTGAGATCTAAGCACCAGCCTTTGAATTCATGTATATCAGAAAAAGGCATAGATCTGCAACAGAGCACAATGATGGCCTCCAAATTGTCATTATTCCAGTCAAAAACTATTTCTTCCCTTTAATTAGCAGCGATGGGCCTTGAGATGAAATTCAAAAATAATAAGGGACACAGAGAGAAAATGATATTTTAATAACTTTTTAGACTGTACACTCGCAGAAGATGAAGTTTGATGAAGAAGTTGGGGAAAAATTTAACATTCAGGTAATTGATATTCTTCATTCTGGTAACTAAATTCCTTCTGGCTTAGGGAGGCAATTAGGTCCCTCTTAACTCTCCACAGACATGAGCTCAGAACCACCAGTGGCCTTTTTCCAGGCTACTGCCAGGGACCGGGGACACCCTGCATGGCCCTGCCAGGCTGTGGTCACCTAACATCCTAGTCATTTTTATCTCCCATCTCCACTTGTAGGAGGCTGTTTGAAGGTTACTGGTTTTAGGTTTGTCCAAGGACATGCTGTCTTTAGACATTTCAAGGCAGATGTGTTTTTTTAATCTAATTTTTTAAATGTATTTCTCATGAGAAAGAATGTAAGAGAGGGTCCTCCTTTGGCCCACCATGGAGATACTCACTCAATTGTTCATACACATCTAAACTTCCCCCCCTGCTCAAAAACTGGAGGGCTTTTATCTGACATTATCTGCAGATCAATATGTTTCCTTTAGGTTCCTGAATGCATTCAGGCATTTTTAATTTGATTTCTCTATTCACACAGGCACAACAAGATGAGAGAAGGATGGAGCTGACAGATCTCCTAATCAGCACTCATTTTCTTTTGCCAGTGTGTCAAAATTACATTTCCATATTTCCTTCCAATAGTATTTTATCTCTAGTCTCCAAAGGCTTGTGCCAGAGTGGCGAACCAGGATCAGGTTCATGAACTAACCAGGCAGATACACTACGGTTATGAGTAGTACTGCTGAAGCCAATGCTGTTGTTCAGGGTATACAGGACAACCATGTGCTTCAGTGTTCTATAGGGCCAGGTTTTAGCACACCGTGCTTTTAACTCTCAGTTTTCAGACAAAAAACAGAGCTAGGTGGCTGGTGGGGATGGAGATCTGCATTCCCTCAGGGAGGAGAGAAGGAGGAAAGCTCAACTCCAGCCAGTTATATTTTACATGTAACCCATTGCCAATTATAACTTTCCATGCCCCTAATTCTACATCCTGCACTTTCTTTATGTTGTGACTGCATTAATGACAGCAGGCTGCTACCGTGACTCATGAAACAGGTATTACATGGGATTTGACCTATGTGACTCTATTTAACCCCTGATGGACTCTGATTTAGGAAGAGAGATATTGGATGGAGGTATTAGCTTCTGCTATAATAATCAGAAGCCTCCACCAGGGAGTCGGGGCACCACTTAATACATCCCTCCTCTTTTCTTCTGTGTCTCCCTGTCTAAAAATGTGAACCTATCTTGATGTGGCTTGTTTTGGGGCTGTACCAGCCACACCAGGAGTAGTGTGATGTCCTGGTGGCCAGAAGAGCAGAAAGGAGACTGAGGGGAGCAGCAGTAGAGAGGATGATGCCAGCTACCAGAGCTGCTGGGGCACAGGAACTGGTGGGTGGGGGGGTTCCTTCAGACCCAGGGGTGAGGCTTCAGCAGAAAGGTGACCACCCTGAACCTGAGAGAGTCAGACCTTGGCAAATCAAGCAATTAGTACATTAGGTGAACAGGGCTGGTCGTGACGCTGGCTGCTTGCTTTGCTGTATGTAAATCATGACACAACTATAACACTTGGCTTTTTGCCTTTCTCCAGCTAAGAAGGGTTGGAGGTCCACAGGTTTCCAGCAAAACTGTGGGGCTGAGAGTGAGACAACCCTCAACAAAGGAAGCCTGGGTGCTTGTATTTTGTTTTCCAGGAAGCCTAGTGTGGGAGGGCAGAAGGGCAGGCTGGACTGTGGGTTTCTTTATTTTGGGGAAGGACCCCTTTGTAGGCTGAGGAAAACCCCTGCTGCTGGGGGGGGCTCTTGCCAGAGGGGCTGCACTCAGATCCAAATGCCATTTTAGGTCGCCAGTGGAAATGCATTTTGTGGTTACCTCACAGTCCCTATGGAGCAGCTGTGCAGCTCCCTGGCAGCAGGCAGAGGCATAGGCAGCACTGCCAGCCGGGGCAGCTCTGCACAGGCAGGACTGGCAGGGATGAAACCCTGAAACTAACAGCCATGAAACCCTGATCCACTCTTCTGCCATGGAGTGGAAGCTAAAACACCAGAAAGCTATCTACTGCCTGGGAATGTCCAAGGGGAAACCTAGATATTCTTTCCTTTCTAAAGGAGGCGATGATGCCTACCACTTACGCAGATAGTACTACCTGCCTGAGTCTACACAGGCAGCTTCTCTAATATGTTGATAACAAAGAAATGCAAATAATTCACATTCTGGCTTTGCCTGCTGAAGCACTGTTGCACAGCTGAAGGGGTTTCTGGAGACCATCTCTGCAGACTTCATCAGCACTGTCCTCAGGGATTACGATGAATCAGGAGTGCCCTTCACCAGCAATGTCCCGCCAGAGAGCCTGACAGACGCAGTCTGTCCATCCACTGACAGACCCAAATATAAAGAAAATATAAAAGTCATGCTGTGGAGCAGAGGCACACATGTGGCTGAGTGACACAAGGCCTCCATACCCCTCTGCTCCTTTATACCAGCCTTGGTGAAAACAGTGTAATGTGAACACACTCGTGATCCGGAAGATATATTTTAAATGTCTCCTGAAAAAAGAAGCTAATTTTCCCCTCCCTTGTTCTCAGGATAGTGCTACTAATGCTAACTGCAAGCACAACAAAGACCTGGATGGCTGCACACTGTCCCTAAAATACGATCTGAAATGAGTCAAGAGGTAACATGTTCAAAAACACAAGACTTTGAAGCCTAAATACAGTTTATTTAAAGTGACTTTTTCACTTGAGAGCTAAAGTCCTACTGTTTCTGAAGTAACTGAGCTAAAGCCAAATATGAACAACCTAACTTGGACCAAAAAGTCCAGCAACCTTGGTCATTGATCAGCCTGCATTTTAACAGATGTGTGAAAAAGCACTTACCTGCAGGAGTGACATTATTTGGGGTGCTCTTGGCTCTTCATTTCATATGAGAGATTTGCATACAGGCAGGAGAAACTGCTCTCAGGTTTCAATACCAGCGCCAAAGGATTTATCCTTCCCTGAACCATGCCAAAGGTAAATATTCATAAAACTTCTGTGTGCAATGGCAGCAGAGAGAATTCAAATGTGTCTGGGAGGAATCACTTTTATTTTCCTCAGGTACAAATAAAGCACCCCCATCCCCTAGCTCCCTCTAGCTCTCCTTTTAAATCTCTTTTTAATGTCTCGCTTTTTACTGCTAATCATTTTTCCTCTTTGCTAATGATGCTAACCTTAGAGCCTGCTGCAAACTGACTTGTTTCATGTCAGCCTCTCTCTATTGCCCACTTTTGTTAAGCCACAAAGCAGGTTTCAGTCTATTCAACGTCAGCTCTTTCTCTGACTTGAATATTACAGTTACCTATTTCAAAGGCATCTCCAAGCCCACAGTATTTCTGCAGAGATACCTCTATTATTGTCTGTCATCAGGATACGCTGGGTTCCTCTCCTGCCTCTCTCACCCCCCATTTCCTTCCTACGTATGTGGCAAAATCTCTCTCTGCTCTAATAGCTCTCCTGAGAGCAGGGTGAAGCAGGTCTTTGCAGAGGCCTGTTAATTTTAAAGGACAAGCTTTATATATTTACACCCCTGTGGCAGTCTGCTCCCCACGTGGCAGATTGTGTCCCCACCATTTTACCCAGAATTGAAGCACACAGGGACCAAACCCACTCCCCAGTGGAAGCTGCTGGATGACGCCAGTCTTGATTCCCACCTCCCTCCCTGCAGCTAGCATCCCCAGGTACCCCCAAGCAGGGCCAAAGACACAAAGCAGCTCAGAGAGAGAGTGGAGAGCCTGAGGGATGCTGGGGCCCTGTTGCCTGGCCAGTGATGACCCACAAGGTGGGGGTAACACAAGGAGCCAACAGAGGAGATCCGCTTTCTTAATGGAGGCTGCGTTACAGCCCTTCCAAAATGAATCTTCTCCCAGGTGCTGGATTCTGAGGGAGGGGGTTTTATTACCTGCAAAGCACCATTTGTACTACATCAGATTTTTTTTTCTGCACAGGTTGTAAGAAGCCAGGGAGATACAATTGTAAGTGTAGCAACATTTGTACTTACCAGGCAACAGGGGCCTTTTTGGTGGCTCGGAGTAACTGGGAGGAGGTTTTTCTCTGTGGATAAAAATTTATTTAGCACAGATTATGTCCTCTGGCTTGCTAATCACCTCTCAGTTCAAAAGTCACAGGTCTTACCCAGCACTCCTCTGTCAGGCTTTAGCACAGGGCTCCTGCTCCCCCCAGTCAGGCTGAGCAAATCCCTCAGAGAGTCTGACCCCTTAAATTGAAATTAAACACTAGAGGCTTGCAATGAGGGACAACTTTTATCTCTTTCTCTTTGAGACATCACTCCCCTTTATTATCATCCTCAAACCCTGCTTCCCTCCCCAAAAGACTGAGAGGAAAAATAAGAAAAAAAGAATGAAATAAAAAGTCCGGTTAGTGCAAAGGGAGAATTTGCAGTTATTGCTAATGTTAGCATTTCTTTTTGTTTTGTTTTGTTGTTTTTTTTTTTCCTTCTGCTTCCCTGGCATACAGGTAAAATAACAAAATAAATCCCACAAAGGGCTTTCTGCCAGGCTGCCTTTGGAAGTTTGCTTAAGTGGCCTTAAGTAAGATAATAAGCAAGGAGTGTGAAAAGAAGAGACTTTGTCTTTTCACATTAGCAGCAGCCCTGTTCAAGTGGCAGTATCTATGAAAATGCTGTTCAGCCTTTAATGAGACTACAGTGTGTTAGTGTACCAGTCTAATTAATCCCATATTTTCACACAGCATAATTACTGAGCCGGGGCTGAATTATTTGGCTACTGGAGGTGGAGCAGTGCCTGCACTGTCCTCTGTCTCCGCTCCTCACAATTTATTATGCTATACAGCAAGACACCATTGAAACCTCCTAGTATAGGACTATCTGTCATCTCTACATTATCAGTAAAATACACCACCTTCCATACTGTGCTACAAGGGCTTTAGCAAATTGCTATTTTTATGGGATATGATAAAGGAAACACTACCTTATGTTCAAATTTTTAACTGTCTCGTGTATGGAATATACAGTCGCTTTTCATGCATGCTGGTTCAACGACGCCTCATTTGCATTGCTACAGCCAGGGTGGTTTCACACAGCTACTTTGCTCGCTTTCTTTCTTTCTTTCTTTCTTTCTTTCTTTCTTTCTTTCTTTCTTTCTTTCTTTCTTTCTTTCTTTCTTTCTTTCTTTCTTTCTTTCTTTCTTTCTTTCTTTCTTTCTTTCTTTCTTTCTTTCTTTCTTTCTTTCTTTCTTTCTTTCTTTCTTTCTTTCTTTCTTTCTTTCTTTCTTTCTTTCTTTCTTTCTTTCTTTCTTTCTTTCTTTCTTTCTTTCTTTCTTTCTTTCTTTCTTTCTTTCTTTCTTTCTTTCTTTCTTTCTTTCTTTCTTTCTTCTTTCCCCTCTTTCTCTTTCCACTCCTTTAGCAAGCTGATCACCACTACACTTCCAGAATCTCCATGTTTCATGACATTAACCTTTTTCATCCCTAAAAGTCCTTTCTCTCCTACCCCATCTAGTCTGTGTTATTCCTTGAAACATATTTTTTGCACATTATTATTCACCTGTGATATATGATCTTGCCATTTTGGAACTAGTAGAGCTCCCCACCCCCTTCCTTCCCATAGGAGTTCAGGGAGATTTGTGGTTTAAACATTTACTCACTTGCTAGTGTTTCTGTGACTGGTTTAATAGTATCTTTTTAATGGAAGGCCAAGCACTACATTAACTATACGGAACTGTTTTAAAATTGTTCTTTTCAACAAAAAGAAAAGAAAAGGAAAAAAAAGAAAAAGGGGGTTGTACCCTGTAAATTTTAAAACCAGCCTTAACAGTACATAAGGCTAGTTTGTTATTGTGCATGGTTTCCATACATGTGTTGTGAGATATATGGATGTGTGTATACCCAGGCAAAGTGAGATCTCAAAATAAAGAAAACCACATGCTTAATAGCACAAGCGGGAAAATTACTTCTCCAAGTTTTTAACCAAATAGTGGCCCTGAGACTTGAATCCTCTTCTATGCAATCTTAAATCTAACATATTCAAGGACCAACAAAGTGAATTTCATTACACCTTTGCTGATACAGCATCAAGTATTGGATCTGACACTCTGAAGCTCTTCCATATGTGAACACGGGAACCTGAACAGCTTGCACTGCCCCCCAGATTAGTGAAGCCATGAAAGGTCTTTTATCAATCATTTTGGGGCAGCTGAAAGTAGCCCAAGTTCAAGGGTTAAGCAAGGTTAAATATTAACAAACATCAGCTTGTCAGCCTTTCAGGTCCATCCAGGCCAGCCATCAGGCAGCACAGCTTCCATGAGAGCTGGTCTGTGGAAACTCATCTCCAGCAGGAGCTCTGAAGAGCTGGGGCTGCCCACCCCCATGTGAGGAAACACAGCAAGCTCAAGTGTGCACACTCACAAGCTGCAGGGATCTGGGGGGCCCTGGGCACCAGGAGGGATTCCATGCAGATTTATGTGCATCTACACTTCTGCGTGGACTATTCTGATAGAAATTTCTGGAGGATTCAGGGTGCTCTTAATGGGTCTCTGAAGGGAAAGTTCAAAGTGAATGAGCAAGGAATGGCTCTGTGAGAGCAAGGAGGCATTGCTAAAGCTTGATCACTGCCTCTGGCACCTGTATTGTTGCCAGTGCTGAGGGTAAGGGCTATGGTGTGATGTCTGTACTGAGCATAAGGGCCACAGCAGCAAGCATGGGTCTGTGCAGAGCCTGGCTGGGTTTTGTGCAAAGTATAGACCACTTACACAGCTGATTCTCTGGCCACTTGCTTCAGAAATGAGAACCAAGGTCTTCAGGAAACCAACATTAGTCTAACTGTAGTTCTAGAAATTTGGAGGGGACTTACTCAATTTGAAGCCAAGCGACCTTGTGGATGTCTTGTCTTCCAAAATTGGAAGAGTCAAATCACAAACTACTTCTTCAAATCAAGTCGCCACATGGTCTGTAATATATTTGTTCTCCTGTGTATTTCTACCATGAAGTTTCCTCCCTGTCCTTGCACCCATTTTTGCTTTAAGGCTGATTTCCCATCATTCCTCATATCTGTTGGGATGTCCTGTCCTGTGGGATGTATCTTCTCAAGGATCTTCAGAGCTTTCCTCATTTTTCACTTCTCTTTTCATTTCCATCTGCTCCTTGCTGCTTTTCAGGCTTCTTAGGATAACCTTAAACCCCTCTTCCATCACTCACTGTTGCCCTGACCCTTAATTTGTCTTTGAACCTATGCACCCATCCAACTCCTAAAGCTGGCCTGCTACTATACTTTTTGTGACTTCTTAAAAAGCACTTTAAGTTAGTCCTGATTTGTTGTTTTTCAGTGGCCATCTTTAAAATACTATGTATCCATGTTTGGTCACAGAAGTACTCCCCCAAGTATTTCGCTAAGCTCATAGGTAAAGTCTTTCAGAATGTGATATTTCAAAAGCATGAAGTGACATCTCAGGGTCAACATTGGCTGCTAATGTCAGCTGTTCCGGGTCTTTAAACTGCTCTGCTGGGGTGTGGTGTTTTGGGCTGGAAGCTGAGCAAGGGATGGGAAAACATGTTCTTCTGCAGCTCCAGCAAGTCCAGTGCCACGCATGTAGGATGTACATTTTGCAGGTGACTGTTTCTAATGACCTCTTCACTGTCACCAGCTCCTGTGTGCTCACTAGGAGCAGTCCCACTCAAGTTGAGTCACCTTGCTGATGTTTTAATACTATTTTTTTGTCCTCATCCCTTTCTGTGACTTTTTTTAAAATTCTCTTTCCATTCTTGCCCTGCTCATGAGGCTGATTGGGAAGCACTGGAAAACAGGCAGAAACTGGCATTTACAGGCATGAAGCTCACACAACCCCAGCAACACATGTTGCAGAAATGGATATAAAAAGTGCACTTGAGACGATCTTCCCCTGATTAGGATGCCTTGATTAACTGTTCCTAGCAGTGCTACTTGGGTGGCAGGGTAGCTGTGGGTGCCTGAGTTGAGGCTGCCAGCAAAGATCCCTGTTGTGATGGTTTATTTGTGGCAAGGGCTCCTACCAACAGCTCCTGAGAAGCAACCAGCAAGTGGTGAAACAATAATAGCCCATTCCCTTTCAGCTTAAGGCTGAGGTGCACACGTTAGGAGAATTCAGCCCTTATTTTCGAACATCTCTGTGCTTCTCAGGGCCTACCAGAGCAATTCCACTGCTCCTTGGCTGCCATTTTGACCCTGTAAGCTAGTAACTGTAAAACAAAGTGGTTGCCAACCTCAAACTCCACTGGTTTATAAATCCATTTCAAAAAATAGTTTTCCATCAGTGGTATTGCATGCCCCGTTGATCCTCTGTGCCAGGGTCACGGCGCTCATGAGCACCTCTGCAAGCTACCCAACATTCAAGAACTTTGAAAGAAACAGCTGGGATTTAATATTAGGTGCACCAACTTACTGTGACATGTTCAACCTTTAAAAAAAATGAATGATTTCTTTAAAAGGTTGGATGTCTCATGCTAGCATCAGAACAAGCAACTTGGGGTGGGGAAAAAAAAATCAAAAAGCACCACAAATAGAGAAATGAGGAAAAAATCCCTAGGTGTGTGCTCAAATGGTGTGGAGAAAATTAATTACTGGAAGGCTTGGTATAAACAAGACATTCCATGACCCCTTCTGCCAGTGGAGGGATCTCTGGAGGTGACAGACAAGTAAGGCAGGGTCTTAATGAATAGCCTTTCCCTAAACTTCTTTGCTGTAGGCTCAGCACAAACCTTTGCATGGAAGTGGGACCCTGTGAGCAGTAGGAATTATTTATATTAAATGTGCTGCTCAGCAAAACATGGCAAAATTCCTATTCCCAACTGGAAGAAAATAATATTTCATAGCTGTAATACCATTAAGCAGAATATAGTGACTGGCAGTGGGGAATAGGGGTGGGAGGGAGGCCCACTAGCTGGGGGAAGGGGGGTTTTGCTGCTAGGAGATGGGGCCCTGCTGGGTCCCTCCCTGAGTCCATCTCTCGCCACTGCCACTGAACAGAGGGTAGTGAAGGGGAGAGGTGGAGGGGAAGATCCTCCACCTGAGACCTGAAATAGGCTGTCCCTGGGGGAAAAACCCCTTGAACTTGACAGAGGTGAACCCAGCAGGGTTTTCTAGAGATTGCTCTAAAATGGCAATACCCTTTCATGGAGGACAGGACTGCTGTTAAAAGCAATGGATGAAATAATTTTTTAATTGCCAAAAAGTTAAATCTCTGGCTCAGAGCAGGGCTGGACATGGGTAACCGGGAGCTGCTGGGGGAAAAAGAATCCCTGAAAGGGAATGTCCCACCTCTGAGGTGCAGTTTAGCTTTTACAGTTCACTGTATTAGACCTTGCCACCACAGGGCTGGGATGTGCAACTGTGTGCTAGTGTGTATGTGTTTATGAGCTAACTAGAGGGCTGCTTAGGAATAAAACCACTGTTAACATCAACAAAATGTTTTTTAAAATGCCTATAGCACAGTAATGGTGGACTCTTAAATCCTATGGCCTTTCTTTGATCCTTGGAGGGAGCAGGTAGATGTATGAACTGGGAAGCACGCAGCTCCTTTAGCACTGCAAGGAGGAGACATGGGTGTTTCCTTGGTGTTCAGTCCAGAGAAAGATATGGAGATGAAAGGAGTTTTAATATCCTTGCTGGAAGATCAGCAAACAGTCAATCAAATGAACAAACCAAGACCTTCATTTCCCCAGGACGATGCAGAGCTCAGTCCTTGACACAGTGATGCTCACGCTGCCCTGGTGAGAGAGAGGTTCTCCAAGCATTCCTGTGTGAGGCCAGCCTGATGGAGCAGATCTCTATGGAAGGTGCCCAGAGGTGTAGAGTTGCTGCTAACTGCGCTGGCTCCAGGCTAGCAATGAGGTTGCATGGGCAGCAAAACACTGTGGGCAGAGCCCATGCCAATCCTCCCTGAAGCAGCCTCTTCCACCAGTGATGGAACAGAATATATAGTGCAACGGGTACATCTCTGCAGAGGTGTTTTGTTCAAAGCAGGGAAATTGACATGCTTCCCTCATAAAACAGTAATGCAGCTTAGACATGAAAAGAAGATCATAAAAAATCAGGTTTTTCCCAAGTAAAATAAATCTGACATTACTTAAAATACTTCAGACTTGTCAGTAAAATCTCAATGTCATTAAAATTAACTGGCATATTTAAAGATTGACTTGCTTGCTTGCTTTCAACTCCCAGTCAGCCTGACATGGGGAGAGCACTTGCTATTCTTATCTTTTATACACTTGTATTTCTTGGCCTTTAACAGCTTCTTCTGCAGCACACTGCTCTGTTTGCCAGGGATAACGGGTGTCACTGACTGCTGCTAATCCGTTATGGCAAGCTGTCTAATTACTAGTGGTGTAGCAGTAAATAAAATGCAGGTTCACTTGCTGGCCTGCTCCTTATCCCTCATCTGAGAAGTGGGCAAATGTTGTATCACCCCAATTATTGCTCCATTTACCTTCATGTTCCTTTGACTATCGCACTGCTAATTACTTACTTTGTTAGGCAGAAGAAATATTAGGTATTTATTTCATTTACTGTGATGATAAGAAATACAACTCCTATTATTTGTCCCCTGGACTAGAAAATTCCCTTTGCAGCAATCCTTCTAGCCAATGTGCATAAATAAAACCTTATTTTACTCCAACACAGCCTTGGTACCTGAAAAGAGATCACATTTTGATCAGGAAAATGTTTTATTCTCTCTTCTCTAGTATGGGAAAGGCAAGTTAGAGAGGTTTGTTAAGTGGGACTGGATGTTGTACCAGACCAAACAGTTCATTGCTGAACTGCATTCTGCAAGATGCCGACACTAAATTGCTGCTCAAGCAAAAACAGTCCTTCTGAAGGTGCCTGGTGAGGAATCAGAAATTGGGAGCAGCCTCAGCCTGTGTCCAAATGGGACTAGGCGTGATTTTCATCTTAGACGTTTGTAGATGTTCATCCTGGTCCCCTTGGCTGCAGTCATCTCCTCACTTTGACTCCAGTGTCATGAGATAACCCTCAGTAAAGATGTTGGTGGGTAGCTGGCAAAAAATGTGAGTTAGCACTATTAATGGTGAAGCAACAGAAGGGAAAAGGGAGTGTAACCCCTGTAACAAGTGGATTGTTCTGAATAAGGCAGGGGAAGGGGACGAGCAACAACATCTCTGTCTCTGTGTGTTTTCCAGAGACAATAATGGGGGCAGGGAAGAGTTTCATGGTTCCTCATGAAAGCAAACCTAGAAAGAGGTCAAGGCCTCCTAAGACCCTGACTGGTACTCTGGTACTCTCTGGACTCTGATGATGACCGTATCACCTTACCCAACTTGTAACAAACTCTCTGTTTGTTGCCCAAAACAGTTCTATTTGCCTAGGATCTCCCTTTTCAGCAACACAGCCTTAAATAAATCTTTTTGAAAAGGTATAATGAAATGAGCGCCTGGGATGCACCCCACACACAGTGTGTGTGTAGGGGCCTTTGTACAAAGGATTTGATGTGATGACTCTTGGTCCTCTTCATTTTTGTAATCCTCTAGAAATTGTCCAGTGGTGGTGCAGACCCTTTTAGAGATTTTGAATGTCTAGGTGGCTGTAGAGCACATAAAGACTCTCTTTTCCTCACCTGTTTTCGGGGCTTATCGCAGGTATCCATTTCTGGGGGCCCTGATTTGAAACCCAGTTAATCCTGCACACTAAAATGTCCACAGTAAATGTGCAATGCTTAAAAAAAGGGGTAAAATGGATAGAGGAGAATGTGCAGGTTATTTTATAATGATTACGTACACGTGCATATTCATTGTAATGGATGTTTTCCAGCTGAACATCCTTCAGTTTTGTTACTTGTGTAATTCAGCGCATCTTTGTGCCATTAGCCCTGGTTTCACTTACACTGCAGCTTGCCTTTGAATTTCAAGGTGCCAACGTGTGAAACAGAAATTTGGATCAGCAACATTTTTGGGGTTTCACTTCAGAGAATACAAAAAATAAAGGGCTCCAGCTGACTGAAATGAATGTCATATGCAGTCTCCCTCTCTTAAAATATTCAAAATGCTCATACCTCAAGGACTTAATTTAAATGTTCATTTTAGCCTTCTGCATCACCTTTGAACAAGGCACTGGCATAGTGCTGCTGCCTCATTTAGACTAGAGAATAATCAAAAATCTCTTGTATTTCCTGTCACTGGGAGAGATGGTCTTTGGACATCCAGATTTTGATGGCTGGAAGAATCTTGCCTTGGGACTGTTTATTTCCAGGTGAAAGAGATATGCTTTAAATGCTGCTATCAGAGAAAATCCAGTTGATTTGAGTATATTTGATAGAAAAACAAAACTTCACTTTCTTCTCAAAGCCATTTGGGAGAGGGGACATTTGCAGCTTTAGTGCTGACTTGTTGAATTTGCCTTCAATGTCTTGCTGCTATTTGCTTCTTGGTGTGCAGTGGGAAGGAGGAGGTGGTGGTGCAACCAGCTGCAGCAGAGCCGGACAATCAGAGAGAGAGCTGAAGCAGAAAAGCACAACCCAGAGAGAAGTCCTGGATCCAGGAGAGGAGCCAGGACAGTTCAGAGCTATCTGGAGAAAGAAAAACAAAACAGCAACAAGAGATCCTAAAAGGATCTCTTCCAAAAGCTACCCAAAAAAATCAAACTAAAGGAAAAAACAGAGAATCAGAAGCTCCTTCCTCTGCAGCCGTGTCCTGCTCTGCACGCTGAAATGCCCTGTCTGCAAACATGACTGACATCACTGGAGAAGAATGTAAACTTTGATTAAAAAAAAAAAAATACTGCTTGCTGTTGCTTCTCTTTGGCAGCAAATCTCATTTCTTTGGAGTATTTTTAACTGATTAGGTATGTATATGCACATATATAAATATTTTGTTAAAAGCAGAAGGATGCTTCTCGCTTTCTTCCCCACGTTTGCAACAGAGGCAGTGCAACATTCAAAGTGGGCTCCTCCTGAGAGCTTCCACGTGTGCTGCAAGAAGAAGAGGAGAGCAAAATGAAAATTATAAAATAGTTATAATAACAATAAAAATAACAAATAAGTTGAATGAGAAATTTAGGACTAGCTCAAGCTGTGTCCTTTATACCAATAATAAATGACCCAGCACTGAGGAAAGTGGGTTGCTAAATTAAAACTAATGTGGGAGGTGTGTGTGTGTGTTCATCCTCCCCCCCCTTGTTACTCCACCCCAGCTGCGAGGATCTATACTAGGGGCTCGGGTGTCTTCCCTCCCTCCCTTCAATCTACCTAGCCAGAGCCCTCTCCCTGCTTGACAGCTACTGCAAGCCCAAACTGACAGCTCTTCAAAATCCACTGAAGAAACCCAGCATTAATTAAGTCATTGCTGGACTGTAATTTCCTTGAGAAGTAAAAAATTCTCACACAAGAAAAGGTTACAGAGACCTTTTCTGTGTCAAAATTACCATGCTGCATGAATATTAATGCTCTTAATGAAGACAACCTTTGCTTCATCAGGAAGGTTCTGGAGCAGGTGCCAAGCCTGAAGTCTCACTCTGTGGATTTTCTACTCTATGAAAGTCGGCACAATGCAATTTTTCCATTAAAATCAACATTTCCCACATGATCGTGGGATTTTTTTTTTCTTCTTCTTTACAGAGAGGAGGAAAGAGGGGGGGAAAATCCCTCTGCTTTGAAACCAAACATTTAAAGGTTTCATTCAACACATTAATCAGCACTGAGAGAGAGGAGAGGAGAGGAGGAGGAGGAGGGCAGAGGGGGGGATCTGCCTTATTTATACAGATCTCACATGCACTTCCATAGATCATAGCCGTGTTCATGTTGTGCACTGCCCTGGGGTGCCACTGGGCACATCCTCTCCAGAAAGGCTTGATGGGCTTGCAGAGGAATGCCAGGATGGGAGAGTTGGGAGGGGCTGGGGCGGCAGTACCACAGCCACCAACCCTGCCTGGGACATGAGCCCCGGCCTTAAGCCTTGAAGCATTTGCTTCCCAGAGACCAAGGATGGGCACTGTCAGGTTTGGCTGTCTGGGAGGGCATGGCCAAAGGGGGTATCACCAAAAAATGGGGGAACAGGGAAAGAGGCCCCCCTGGTGGCAGGCAGGGGAGGGAGTGGATTTTCTTGGCCAAGAGGGTAACGAGTATGTGGGTTAGCACAAAGTGATGGAGGAAAAGGTGGATTCCTTGGCTCATTCTTGGGAAGGAGATGGCACTGTGCTGGAGAAATTGCTCTGCCTTTGTGCCAAGCACTGTTACTGGCATTTAGTTTGAAACAAGGAAAGGGAAAGAAATTCTATGGAAAAGTGTGAAGAAACGCTGAGGACAGAATGGAGGCTGCAGCTTTAGAGGGGAAATAAAACCATGTAAAAGCCACTTTTTTCTCCCCCTTCAAAAGGAGAAAATTATATGAAAACTGCCCATTAATTATATCTTCTACTTCTACTTATTAGGCATTCATGATCTAATAATGGCTGTGGCTAACTTATAAAAAAAATCTGATTATTTTCTGTTGGGGCATGCAATGCCCTGTATATATTAAAAAGGTAAGCAATGATATATATTTATGGGTACTGATGTAATAGCTATTAGATTTATAATGCAGAGAAGAAGCATAATTTTATTAGAAAGAGCAATAGTTCACAATCCTATTATTGTTTATTGCTGACGTCAGTGCTGAACTATAATAAGAATCATGTAACAACTGGAAATAATAATAAAAATGCCGTTTAGATTAGAAAGTGGATCCTCTAAAATAAAAATAGGGATTATAAACCCCAGCCCTGAACTGGCTGGAGATACCTGACAGCAGCTATTTGGGTTGTGGCAGCACTTGGTGCAGGTCAAGGTTTTTGCCCCCTGAATCAAAGGTAAATATCTTCCTGACTACAGATGTGTCATCAGCCTCACTGCAAACACCTGGGCAAGGTGTGGAGGGGCTGCCCAGAACATTCCTGTAGCACCAAGGGGCTGGACTATCATGTCTTCCCTGGGGACAGGGTGACACCTGGGGCACTGTCATCCCCAGCCCAGAGTCCCACTGTGGGTGACACACAGGTATCAAAGGGTCCTTTGGCCTCCTTTACAGTAAACTTGATAATTTGAGTTTAGGAAACCTCACATCCTAAGCCTTGTTAAAGTACTCAAAGTACTAATATGCATCTTTTATGGCTAGGGTTTTTTTGTTTGGTTGGTTTTGGTTTTTTTTCTGGGTTTTTGTGTGTGTGTGTGTGTTTCTTGCTTTTTAGATGAATATATATATACACTTAGACTCTAAATCTTTCATTATAGTTGCCCTAAAAATCCGTTTCCAAGCTGTATCTGGAACTGTCAGCCTTGCTAGTCTCTGCTACTCTATATTACTTCTTTTTTTCCCTGTTCTAGCAGGTTTTTTTTTTCCCTTTTGAGCAGTGTTTGCTGACCTTCAGACTCAAGAATTAACTCATTCTCCCGACATCTGTGAATTATTAATGAGGGTGTTTCAGAAAGATCCTGAGCCACTTCCTTTAAAACTCCTGGGTGCAAATTAATAGAGCTGGTTTTGGGAAAGCTTAATTTTAGTAGGTGCTGCCTCAGATCTTCTTTTGTTGCAGAGATAAACACACTGCTCCCGCAGAAACATCAGATGGGATAGATACACCCTCCAGCTTCATTGCAAATACAGACAAAAAGTGTCTAGTCAACACTTCTGATCTTCCTTTGTTAATCCTTGCAATGATGTGAGCTGTCTCTAGCAATGGCCCCACAACTGCTCAGGGTTTTTCCTGCTTCTTTTAGTGCTTTCTGCAGTCTTTCCCTAGCTATCATTCAGTTCGTCACTGATTCTGCACTGATTTCTTTCAGCTTTGTGTGTGCGTGCCTGTGTGTGCATGTGTATGGAGGGAGGAAGAGGAAGATACAACAGTACAATTTTTTCCTATCTCAGAATATTTCTCAATTGTCATTAAATTTCTTATGGCCAGTTGACAGTTCCACTTGCTCATTGCAAGGATTGCATTAAGCTTTATATAGCTTATGAGCCTTTCCTTTTGGAACACATAATAATCTAAGAATACAAAGTAGGGGGAGTATTGTGTTTGGAGGGGATAGTGGCAAAGAAAGAGGCTGCGGAGCTGTGTGGCTGAGATGGCATCAGTTCCTGCTGAGAAGGAGGTGAAGTGGGTGCCAAGCACACATAGTGAGGGAGAACAAAGCTTCCTAGCACGTGTTCCTGCTCCCAGGATCCCAGTTGAACCATACAACTTCCTATTGAGATGTTCCCCATGGCCAGATGCTTGATAGATAACTGGCACTCCAGCAGCCCTTGTCTCCTACACCAGTCTTCCGTGTGCTCCTTCAGCCCCCTGCTCACTAGCCCTCCTGTGGCCAAGCTCTTCTCGGTCTTACCTGGTACCTGCAGCTCCCCCCTCGCAAAGCCCCTTCCCAAAATTCAAAATCCCCTATCATCCACCTAGCATCAGTCACCATTACCCCTGGACAGCTAAAAGCCTGGTCTGACCACAAGTCTATGAAAAGAGATGACCACAAGCTTCACTTGAAAAATGTAATGGGCCCAGCCATAGGTAAGATATAGTAGGAAGGAGGACATGCAGTCAGCAAGTGCTGCAAACTTAGAAATCTTAACTTGTGACCAGAAATTTGCACTAAAATCTTCATCTGCAGTGCCTCAATATGAAGGTAGTAGAAAGGAAGAAAGATTTGCAAATGTTGGCGTAGACAGTCACATTCTGAATCAGACCAGGAACAGAATATTTAGTTCTTTGACTCCAATAAATTGTCTGCATTAAAATAAATCAGACAGCTGAGATTACAGATACTCTTATAAATTAGTGTACTTTCAGATTTCCATAGAACAAGGTGATACTGTGTCCTGTGTTGATACAAATATTCTTATGGGACATGATATCACACTTAAAATTCTAAATTTTTAAAGGTGTTTCAGTTACTTTATAGCAGCAGAGCGTCTTTAGCATGAACTAGATTTGCTATTCCATCTGAAGAACAAAGAGAAAAATTTATAGAAGATCAAACAAATAAAAATACATTGAGAAAGACAGTAAGTGATGTCAACACACTAAGAAATTAAAAACTTTGCATTAGTGTCTGAGCTTTTTTGTTGGTACCCAGGTATTATAAATAATAAACTAACCCGAAATTGTACATATTATAAAGCTGCATTTTTCTGTAGGGGTTCTGGTGACATGTACAAACCACATGAGCTTTACTCCTGTGGCTTATCCATGTCACTAATCCCCTTCTATAAAACTCGAGAAGGGAGACGCAGCAGGGAGGGGCGTAACTCGTGCGGAGCCGATTCCGTCTTTTGCCTACATTTGTTTCCAAATTACTTGACAAGCCTTGCCCATGGCTTTCCAGGAGTCTGCCTTGGGATGAATGAACTTCTGCAGCAGAGAAATTCATCTTGTGAAAAATGCTTGGTTTGGGTCATTGGAACTATTTGGGAAATATTTGGCTGAAAAATAGAGGGGAAAGTGAACTCAAGTGGAAAACCTGAGGTGAAGTTTATTTGTGACTGATGAAGAATTATAATCTATATTTTGTCTGTGTCAATTTTTTTTTCTTTAGACTATTTTTAACCAGCTCAGTTCAGTCTCAAATGATGCTTGCTTTCTTTTTCAATTGATTCCATCGAGCATAAGAAGAATTAGTTCATCATGAAGATCTAATTCAAATAAAATCTGTATACTTTTAAATATAACTTTCAAATTAGCCCCTGACAGAGAAATTACAGTGAAATTATTTCTGTCAAATTTATTTGAAATACCTCTGGACACGACCGGGTTATTCTGGGGAAGGCTGGGGTCTGCACGAAATGCTATCACACTCTCACTTGGCCCAAGCTCTTGGTGACTTTGGGATGCTCAAATGGTGACTCCAAAACGCATTCCCTGGACCTGTGCATTGTATTACAGAACATTTCCTGAGGTTTTGACCTGGTGACATGGAACCTGAGAACCCTCACTACCCTGCTGTGCACATCGCGGGATAATGTTTTAACTTTGCAGCCAAAACAGATGGGAGTTTTGTTCATGGGGTATCTTTTGGGATGCAAAATCCAACTGTCTGCCTCTAGAATGATGATGATCCTGCTGGGATTCCTGCAGGAGTCTTTCTTCCTCTCCCCCATGACTCCAGATACCTTCATCCTAAAAAGATGAAACACCGAATCTTGCGCCTGGCTCTTGCTGGCTTCTTAGAAAATCCCAGGCTTAATCAGAAGCCTTGTTTATGGTACAGCTCCTTGTCTCGCAAGTACTACAGATGCCACTTCGTTGCACCTAAACTGCTTACGAGACAGCACTCTTATCTAATAAGACATAGCACAGCCATACATATTTATTTATATTTGAACTCTTGCCCTCTGTACTATACTGCAGGTCATGCATCTGCTCCAACACCACCTTATTAATTTTCTACTACTCTTCTCCATGGTGGCAACAGTATTTCAAAGCCTGAAAGGAATATTTTCCTTTTTTTTTTTTCTTTTTTTTTTTTTTCCCCACTTTGATCTACCTCTTTAACTCTTTGGCTGCTGAAAGGAGAGAAGTCCAGGCTTCCCAAGTGCAGTATCGCAGCGCTCCTCACTGGGAATCGGGACACAGCAAGGCTCTCCAGACAATGTCACTTCTCTGCCTGTGCAATACATTACTGTTCTTTTCTGTACCTTGCTAATTAGAAAGCGGGAAAGAAAAAATATATTTATATATAAAAGAGCTCCCATCTGACAGACTCAAATTACAGAAGTATTCTGATATAAATTATTTAATCAGTGGGGGGAAAAAAGAAAGTCACAGTACTAACTATCATTTCTAGACAGAGTATTAACAACCGTTTCTTTCATTGGCTTCTGGTGTCTTATTTTTTTGCACCCATCACCAATAAGAAGGTATTGCATGATGCTTACCATAAAATATGACTTTCATCTCTTTGTCTTTGCATTCACTTGCTTCATTTACCTTCCTAATGTATAAAAAGTTCTTAATTTGCCTCCCTCCCTTCCTATTCTGTCACTAGCACTCTTGAAAACTTCTGGAAGAAAAAAGTAAAGACTTCAATTCATATATGGGACCCCATTCTGCCAGCCAGATCTGCCAGTCTTTGAAATACATTCCATGAACAAGGAGTCGTTTGAAGGTGTGATCTCAGCTTTATGGCTAGGTTACAATCTAGTGATAGGAAACCATGCCAACTAATGTGCTGATCTCCCAGTCCACTCCTCCTTTGATGTCCTGCAGTGATGGATGGTCACTGGGAGGCCAAAGGCTTGCTCAAGGTGGCCAACTCCAGCAGCAGAGGGAAGTATGCTCAGGGCCTGAGCTTTGCCAAAGGGCAGAGGTGCTCATGCCGGCAGCTTGGTGGCCACCTCTGCACAGAGAGCAGCTAGCCAGGATCAATCTTGGTGTACCAAAGTTGTGTTTGCCTTCAGAGCAGGTGTCCAGAGACCAGGCCCCAGGCATCTAGCCTGCTTTGGCAGATGATGAGAGCCAGGTTTTCCCCCCAGTGCTCTCCTCAAGAGGGGCACATCTTCCCTGTGTGTGTGGAAAACAGCTTGCAGAGCCAGCTAATTTCTCCCACCTCTCTCTGAAAGTCAAGCCCAGAAATTCAACAAGCCCTGTCTTACAGAGGCCTTACACAGCACGGCTTGCAGAAAACAAGCAGAAATTACTTGGCATACCCTTGTTGCCAGATTAACCAAAAGCACAGAAAGCATGCCCTGAAACTACTAAGAAGACCTAGCCTCTTTCCAAAAGACAAGAGGTATCCAAGGACGTTTCACAAGAGCCTCCTTGTGCAAACGTGCTGCTGCAAGGCCAGCAAAGTTGTGGTGCATGAAAGGAAGGTGCAAACCCCCATAACCATTGATGGGCTGGTGGCAGAACCCAGAGCAAGGTTTCTCATCAAAGAGCCTGAGAACATGAGCAAAATCTTTTGTGTCTTTTTTTTTTAAAAGACCAGCAAGGGTAACATGTGTCAAGCCTGTGTGTTCAAGCACAAACAGTTTTTGCCAAATCTGAAAGCTGCTCTGGGATGGGTTAACCCTGGGGCCCAACTTGAGTCAATACCTGTAGAGTACAAATATATTGTTTTCTCATCCCTGTGGTGGGTGAATACCTTTTGATTGTCTGCTGAGATTACATATAATAAAAACCAGAGATAATAAACTGCTTTTCCTTTCACAGTTATGTCACTACTATATATATATATATATACACACACACACATATATTGCAGGTTTAAAATCCATATCCTGTTCGTGGATAAGCAGCTGGAGCTATTGAGGCTTTTGTGGAAATCTTCCACTTTTCTTCCTGTGAGCTGTGAGTGCAAAGGGGCCAGAGTGTTATCTGGAAAACAATACTAATAAAAAAGAAGCGAGGCCTGATGTGGCTGTGGGGCGGTGCTCTCTGGGCAGCCTGACAAAGCAGGCCTGTGAAGGCTGTGCCATGGCAGGGCTGCTCCCTCCAAAGCTGGGGAGATATTGGTGCCCATTGGCCTGGGGGGTACAGCCCACACAAGACCACTGCTGCAGCCAGGAGGAACAGCCTTGGATGCTTCACTCTGGGCAAACCCTATTGGGCTGTTTTTTTGGCCCTGCTGTGCCCCCAGCACTGTCAGGGAGTCGCAAAGCCCCAGGCCTCCCCCACAACCCTTATGCCATCATTTTCTTCATTTGGCCTGGCCCATCAAGCCAATCTCTGCAGTGCCACTAGAAGGGTGACAGTCCCCAGTGAGTGACAAAGGCTCTTCACTCAGTTACTCTTGCATGGGTAAAAAGACCCAGATTTTTCTTCCCCGGAGAGCTGTGGTTGATAGCAGCGTCCTCCTTTGCTCTCCCTCCTTCTTCCTCACCACCACCAGATGCTGGAAGTATGAAATAAAACTCATTTTTCTGACATAACACATTAAGATCTTGAAAGTTTATGCCACAGCAATCTAAACCAAATACCTCTTGGCACAAGAGAAGAAAAGTGCTGCCTGTTTGTTAACAGGGAGGGAAGTTCCTGTTCACGTTATCTATCACACTGGGCAGTGGCAACTGGCAGCTGCCTGCAACCCAGCCCTTGCCCTCCCCCTCCTCTGCCAGCTCCCTCCTCCTGCCCCGGTGAGACAAAAGGCTTGTATTCAGAGGCAGGTGAGCCTGGGGATTTAAGAGAAGGTATTTTTGTGCCTTATGGTGCTGCTCTGCTGGAGCTGCCTTATCCTCAGCTAACACCAGAGAACTCTGTCTCAGCAGTGCAACTGCCTCAAAAGCCTCTAGGGTGCAAGCTGCTCTCTGGCCAAAAGTGGCCTTTGCTCTCCCTCAGCAAGGATGGGTAAAAGAGGTGCTTTCTGCTTGCTGTGCAGTGACAGTATTGGAAGTGAAGAGTTACAAGCCCTGGGTTACTCAGGCTGGGAGAAGCCGTCTTTCCCTATGGGAATTGCTACTGGCAGCTTTTAATAATGTAAGTGAAATCAGATTGGCAAACTTGGTGGCAAAGGCAGCAAATGTCATTTCTGGGAATCACAGACAACAAAAGCAAAACCCTGGGATGGTCTCAGGCTGGTCACTGGAGGAAAGCTCAGCCTTCATCCACACAAAGCGAGGTGTCACTTCTCTGGTTTTGGCTACAAACAGATAGTACTGGCTACCTGTGTGGGAGTTTTACTGTCTTGCTTGAAAGGTGCAAGTTGAGAAGCCAGGGTAGTATTAAACAATGTTTATTAAATGAGGGAGGGTTTAATCTGCTCTACAAATACTAAATATTTGATTTAGCAGAAGCTTAGAGAAATAATTTTTTTTAAAAGTCACATTTTAGTCTTTGAATTACATTTTCCAGAGGGGAGGTTGGGGCCACCCAATGCCAACAGCTGAAGAGAGAGGATCTTCCCTCCCTTCAGTCCCAGCACATCTGAGATGTGGGAGGAAGAGGAGTTGTCTTCATCAAGAAAATTTTCAACTCACATACCCTGAGGCAGGGTGAGCAATACACTTCACAGGATGCCTGATTGACTGGATATGTTCTGAGATGGTTGGTCTGTTGGAGGAAACAGGTAAAAATCTCCTATTGAAAGTCAGTGTTCATGATTGTACTTGTCATCTCAGCCACTTTGGATCACTGCGATCCAAGAAGCAGGGTACAGGGCCCACCGGGTTTTGTTCTAGTCCACTCTGGCTGCTCTTTTATTGCATACAGATGAACTCATGCTGATTGAGTTAAACCAGTGGACACTTACTGTGGCTGAAGAATGATGTACTTTGCTCCAGCCTGGCACTGGTGCTAATTAATTTAGAGTAAACAGAAATAAAAATGGTACAAAGTGCAGTATAAGTATCCAGCTTGCAGTGATTTAACAAAATCAGTTCACACTCAGATAAAACCAGTGCAACTCAGCATACAGATAAGCACTGAGGGAAACTGATGAAATGTCCAAACAAAGGAATAAAAAAAATGAAACTGGTTGGACAGTAAAGAGAGTCAATTGTAAAACAGATTATATTGTTCCAGCAGAATTGCTATACTTTTTTTCTTTCTTTTTCCACAAATTCTGCAGGGGTTTTTTTGTTTGGTTTTAGTGTGGTGCTGCTCAGGGTTCCCAACTCAACCAATCCACTCAACAGAAAAGTCTGGAGTATATTTTTATCCTTTTCTCCAGACACCATCACTCCTTTCTATGCATCAGCTGGTACCACCTGCTCAGAAGCAAGCACCTCTTAGAGGATAAACAAATATCCCATGGGCAAACTGGTTTTGTTTGTTTATAACACTCTGCCAAGCACGTCTTGAAAGGTAGGAGTTTGTTGGGGTTTTTTTAAATTACTTTAGAGCCAAGACCTTCCAAGGTTTCCACAGAGTTTAGTCAAACAGCATCTGACTTCCAACCAGCTTCTGTGAACACAGCTGCCTGCTCTGAAGCCACACAGACTTGGTGTGCCATGCAGACAGATGCTAAATCACCAAAGTCTGCATATAGAAAATGTGGGTTAGGAGATGAGGGTGAGAGTGACCTAGGATGGCTGGGATGCTGAAATTCCCAGATGAGCAAGTAAATGGCCTACAGCATTAGCAGGATGAGCACAAACAAATGAATGCAGATCATTGCTGTATCTTTCACGAGACTGAAGATCTCCAAGGGGAAAAGGAAGAGGTGCAGCTGTGTGTGGGGAGGGAGGCATGGGGAGGGAGGCACGTTCACAGCATGGCCCTTAGGCTGTTGCCCCACTGGCCCACTCCTTGGTGGAAGCTGGTGAACAGGGAGCTCAAAGTTAAGAGGGAGCCAGATGTTCCCCTGAGCCCTCATGGCTCAGCACAGCAGCCATCTCTGGACAGCGTTTGTGAGTATAGGGGCATGTCCTGAGCCTTGTAAGGGCAGGTCAGATCTCTGCAGGGTGATGCAAGAGGGTAAAACAGTTCTTACTCCTGTTACCTCACACTGTCCCCTTTACACCTGGAAAATGCACTTTGCCCTAAACAGCTTCAGCTACTGGATGACTTTTACTTTTCAGTATCAAGCACAACATCTTTCACCAATTTGCCCTTTCTAGGCATCTTTTGAGTGAGTGGTAAAGTGACCCCAAATGTGGGTTTTGAAGCACTTTGATGAGAGGGAAAAAAACCCCAGATTTTATATGTTTCAATCTACCTATACCAAAATTACCTCAGAGACAATTAAAATATGTTTTCTCTTAGACTTCAGTTTTGCAGCTGAGACTTCAAACTCTCTTTTGACTATACCAGTTGTTTTATCCAGGTTCTCATCTTGTCCACCAGACCTGGTGTGGCTGAGTATCTCCTGAACCATTATGGATCCAGCATTACCTATTCTGTTCAAGAATCTGTATTGCATGTGCTATGCTTATTCCATGTGCAGCTCTTCAGTGATGACAGTGGGAGTTTTGCACACATTGGCAATCCACAGAAGCTTTTTTTTTTTTTTTTTTTTTTTTAGTGTGTTATGGAAAAACCTCTTCTTAGGAAAGCAGATAATATCAGTGCCTGAGGCCTTTGCCTTAGGTGTCTCAAAGGGAAAGGCACTTAAAAAATGTGCAAAACAGCAGACCAAACCTCCCACAGTGCTGAAAAGAAGACTAAATATTCTTAAGGAAATGTTGGGTTTATTCCAGTTTCTCCACAAACACTTACCAAACCCACTTCCACATTTTCTAGCACTGGTTCTGGGAACTCAGCATTTAGATACTTTGAATGAAAACAGCATGGTCAGCTGGACCACCTTATGTGAACATTAATTTTCATTCATTGGACCTGAATCTATTTTCCCTGCAAAAAACCTGGAAAGGCTCCACAGGAGCTGTTTGCAGTCACACTGCTGTAAAGCCAGAAGAGACTCCAGCCTATAAGATGCTCTTCACTTTGCAAAACATGTGCTATTAATTAGCTATGAGAAATGGCTGCTCATTTACTTTTCAGCTACATGAAGAGTAAATGTTTCCTAACTCAGCATCAGTCTCAGCTATCCTTCAAATCTGATCCATGAGGCTACCTACTAAGCCCAGGGGAAACTGTGGGTGAGTGTGGGCAGCAGAAATGACTGAAGAAGACCAAGAGTCTCAGAGACAACTGAAATTTTGGGAGAAATCAGCTGTATGTCAAAGAAAACCGCATGATCTATTCTGAGTAGGTAATTTTCAAAGAGAAGGGTTCTTAACAAGTAAAATGTATTATTATTTACATAATCAATCAGCAGCACAGCAGAGGCAGCCATAGGTGGGGAGGATTTATATATCTGCAGACCAAAGGGATGCTGATGTCCCATTCTGCTGCTTGTCTACCCTTCAGGATGATATGACTTTCTGTCACAGTTTCTTATCTGTAGTCTTTACATATTCTTCTCTGAAATGCTGCTGATGATACTGGAGCATCTTGGGAAATGCAAACCAATAGGAGACATGATGTGCAGTACCTAACAAAAAGCCTCATATCTCAGATATGCTACTTATAAGAAAAAGCCAGATTTTTTTTTTATTTTTTTTTTTTCCCCTTGCAACCACCCTATTTAAAAAATTCATGCAAACAGCTCAAGTGAGTCCTTTTGTGGTTTGGAAACCATAAAGACTCTCAACCACTAGACTGGTCTAATTCCTTCTGTTCTTTGCTTTTGGTCTAGTAAATTGAAAGGCCACCACAGAAGTCAGTACCACAAATATTCATGTTCTACCCCAAAATGGAACCTTTTTTATTTGATGATTTCTGCAAATGAGTATGGCTGTTTGCAAGGAAGAAGGTGTACATCAAGCTTCTGAGAAAAGTTATCAGGTTTTCAGGCTGGTATTCCGTCAGGTAAGGCTGTTTCCTACTTTCTTAGCTGTTTCTATATATTTACTTTTGCTGTATTTTCTGTGTTTTCCCAGAGCCTCACTTGGCCCATGTGGCTCAAATAAGAGCTAGTCACCCACTGGAAGTCACCCACTTACTGCCTGACAGGCACTGTACCACATCGTCAGATGACAAAAGGCCACATGATCTCAGATATTGACCTGCAGCTCTTCTCTTCAGTTGCTGAACTCAGCTGTCTGTGGCAGAATTTGGCCTTAGATGCAGAATAACAGAAAACACATAGCTATGATGAAAAGAGCCCCATAGGAAAAAAAATGTAGTAACTCTGAGAATGTTTTTTAAAAGTATATTTAATTTTAAGTAGAATAGTTTCCAGAGCGAAGAGTGAGGTTTTTCTTACACAGGCATATTGTAAGCAACTTTGACCTTCATTGTTTTTTGGGTCTTCTTCATTGCTGAGCTGCTTCTGCAAACTAAAGATTAGGGAAGCATGACTATATGTTCAAGCAAGGACAGAGACTGGAGGTACCAACTTTATGAGTGGCACCTACAACAGAATTTTGAAAGGTCAGAAACTGTTAGATAAGACTTTAAAATATCCTGCTTTAATAGTGCTTCACCTAACACAGGAAAATCTCTTTCATTTTATGTGTACTTGCTGTATGTGGTGAAGTGTTTATGCCCTCAATTCATTTCTCAGGAAATAAAGCGGGGTGCTCAAAATGGAATCAGGCTAGAAACAATGAGTTAGCAAAATCCCACAAAGTCTGTAACTGTGCTGGGAGAAACGTTTACAGACCTGCATGAAATTCCACTGTTGATTTTAAGCACTGGTCTTGAAATGTGAGTATTTTCAGTTGCCATTGGCTTTGGTGGGAAACAACGGTGTTCACTATCACCCAACAGCAGCTTGGCTAGGAGCAAACAGCAGCAACTATGCAACTTGCAGTCTTTCTGAAGGCAAATAATCATCATGAACCAGTAAAGTGAAAAGGAAGTTGTCCAGCTCTGCAAATACCTAGAGCTCCTGCGAGAAGAATGGTAAGAGAGTTACTCAAAGGGTAAGATGATCTATTGATTACAAATCACGATGTTTTAAGTCCTGCTTTTTGGTTTTGAATTTCTGAGTGAGTATGAAATCTCATCTCTGAAAAAGAATTCTACCACAAAACGTACAAAACCCTCACATCAGTTCTAATCCTCCTGTTCAATATGAGCATCAGAGGGTGTTGTGCTGTGGGTCTGAACAGAACTATTTGCCACTTCAAACTACGTTTAGATTGTCAATAAAAAAAAATAAAAGGCAAAATGCCTTAATGCAGATTTCTGTCTCCCTCTAAAAAAAAAAAAGAAAGAAAAAAAAAGGTCATACTTCTAAACTGCATCTGAGCAACAGGGGAGAAAAAAGGGAAGAAAAACCCAAACAAAAAAACCCACAACAAACCACAAAAAACAGTGAATTATGCGATGTGGTGTTTTTACCAACTGTCTAAATAAAGGTTTAGTGAGTCACTGTGGAAAACAGAAAATCTTTCTTTATTTTAAGAGCTGCAGTTTTAGAGTTTTGTATGAAAAAGCTTCCCTTAGGTTTGTAACTTAAACATTGCCCATCTGCTCTTTCCTCCCTTGTCTGCATTTACAGTAAATCTGAGATTTCCTCTTTCAAAAAATACATTTTAGAAAATGTACAGATTTGGCCAACAGTGTCTGTAGAGATACAGGAAAGACAAATTTAAGGTACCAGTATCTAAAATGATGGTATCCCTTTGGTGCGCACTAGAGGCAGGAAGATTCCCTGCTCTGGTCTCAGTGTTGGCTTCAGGTTCCCCACAGGAGTTTATAGAAGAGGAGATGACATGGGAGCTTGAACCCTAATCAGGCAGGGTACCCATTTTCCAATTTTAACAGAGAAATAAAAGATCGGTCTCCCTGGGATCAGGACCAGAATTCACTGAAGCCAGGAGAGAGGATTCCTGATGCCTACAGAGCCAGCCGTATGGTGGAGCAGCGAGTCCCTCTGCTCTGTGTGCCCCGGTGAGCTCATCTCCAAATCAGTTGCCATGGCTGAAGAGCAATGCCAGTAGTCCCCTGGCACACATGGTGTGATACACAGCTCATTAGTTCATGAGTATAATAAGACTTTTTTTTTTTTTTTTTTTTTTTTTTTTTTTTTTTTTTAATATAGTCTCACTGTGTGAAAGAGGCTTCAGGTCATAGTTTTGAATTAAATTCAGAGTAACTGCACTGAAGACAATTCATTTTTTCCAGGTGGGAAACCAGGTAGAAATTATAGTCGAGCCCTTCAGTTCTATCCCTGAGAGGAAGGGTGGCTTACAAGGTATCACCTCTGGGTGTGTTAAGGGGCTCTAGCCATGCCCACTTTTCTGTGTGGAGGCAGAAGTGGCTTACCCTTTTAGGATAACCTGTAAGGAAGGGATGCAAAGGCAGAAGATTTCACCAACTCCCAACTTATATTTCTGTCTCTGACTCCCATTATTAATGAACTCATTCACTTTCACAAAAACAACTACACAAGTGCTTCTAACCATATCTATAAAACTATTTAATGCTCTTTTTGAAACAAGGCATCTTACAGCCATAGTAATTGCAGTTTTACTAGACCTTTAAATGAGAAGCAGCTACTTATTAAGTTTTGATATGGTGAGCTGATTAGACAAGTTAAACATAAAGGGACAATTTATGCATACTGTATAACCACATGTGCATGCAGTGCAGTTCTTACATTGGTGTTTGGCACTCATTTCAATAGGAAATCCTGCTAGATACAGTTTTATGCCACTTACAGCTTACAAGTAGTAAAACGAAAAATGCTGGATTTTACAGGAAAATAATATTCATAAATCTCCAGCAGTGAATTACAGTATAACTCAGAGCTGTCTTTGTTTTGCTGCTGCTATGAATTCAATTCTGTTGTGAGTGCAGAAACAATAAACACAAAGACCAAAGTGGAAACCACTCCCCTCGCATTTGGCAAGTGCTTATATCCAATTTACAGCTGGACTCAAAAAACGGCTTCTGAAAAAGTACTAATGACAAAGAAGTTCCTACAGATGCTCATTTTTTATTCCTAGCAAACAGAAGCACTCCATTGTGTAAAAGCTAAAGATGTCTTCTAACGTCTTACCTGGTTTTCTGAGTTCATCTGTTTCTGCTCTGTACTTCTCTTGACATGAATCATATTTATTTGCTTTTTGTCTTATGAGGCAACTCCCTCAGTACGTAGTGTATTAAAGAGCTCTCCCTTATACAGTTCTCAGAAGGGAGATACTACGCTGCCTAAACAGTCCTCTGAACTTTATTCCTCCTGATCTGGTGTAACTGGGCATTGCTATATTTTTGCGTGGTTTTTTTATTTGCCAGATTCAGGATCAGTGCTCTGCTCTGTTCTAGTACAGTAACTGTGTTAAGTATGTATGCACCTACATCAGCACAATAATCTCAGGGAACTGAATTTGACTGATTTGTTGAGATGTGTCACCTACGTGTAAATACAACCTATGTTTTGCCTCAGCTTGGTTCATTACAAAATAAAGCACATGAAGAATAAAGTTAACATATTCTTTCATATTCATATTTATATGGTGCATATTATATGGTGGCACTGAGCTGCTGTATGGAGGATTTCTTCTAATATCTTTACACCTGGATTTAAAAGCAACTGATTCAACTAACACCTCACACATGCAACACTAGGAACCTGAGTGGCACCCATGTGGACTGGTCATGTGCTTATTAAGTACCTTGCTAATTCAGGGCCACAATGCATGGAAGAGACAGGAAATAATGTGAGGAAAAAAATATTTATCAAAGGTTAATCATATATTCTGCCTCTGGCATAAGAGGATTACCACAGGAAACTGGAAGGAATTCGTCTCCCCCTGTGCAGCATTGCACAGGGACTTTCTTCTAATGCAATGAGCATTGGTTAGTGCTAGGCACCAGATACAGGATGTGGTGAACTACTTGTCTTCCCTGGCTTGACAAGTCGTACCTGTGATTCGTGAGTATCGGAGTGTGCTGGTTTGGTTTGGTGGGTTTTTTGGTAGCTGGGAAAGGGCCCCAGGAGCGGCTCCCTAAGAAGCCGAGAAGCTCCCCCTGCTCCAAACCCAGTCAAGGAGCCATTAGAGGGACAACAGATGCTCCTCTGCAGTTTACATATGAAAGAACTGAGATAAGAGCTGGGCAGAGAGGCACTTAAAGAAAAATGAGGAGCTGTGCTGGAGAGGTGAAAGGCAGTGCTGGGATGAAGGTCCTGGTGGTTGGTGAGGAAGAAGGGGAAGAAGGTGCCCAAGGAGAAGTTTCCCTGTCCCCCTGTGCCGCTGGGGGCAAGGAGAGAGAGAAACTGGGAACAAAGTGATTTGGGCCCGGGAAGAAAGGAGGGGTGGGGGTAACATATGCAAGCCCTGCTCTTTGTGTTCTCTGTGTCCTGTGTGTGTTTGATGAGCGTGAAATTATATTATTATTTTTCCCCAAGGTGAGTCTGTTTTGCCCTGGACTTTAATCGGTGAAGAACCCTCCTTGTCCTTTGTCTCCACCCATGAGCTTCTAGTTGGACTTTGTCCTCCCCATCCCACAGTGTGTGTGTGTGAAGGGGGAGGGAGTTGAGTGAGGGGCCAAGGGGCTGGTTCTTTGTTGTCATGCTGGGCTGCACCAGGACAAGGAGTGATGGTGTAACTGTATAACTAAGCTGTTCTACTGCAGAGTGACAACACTGATTGGTTTAAAGAGAGTTATTTTTAACTTACACTGATATAAGCAAGAAAAGAATGAGGCCTGAATTATACTTAAACACCTGAACTAATTGTGGTTTTCAACCTCCTTCAAATTTTCCAGTAGCGGTTTTGGATGTATACAGTGAATTTAATGCTCCTAAGAATTGGTTTGTTTTTCTCCCATACCTTTTAAAGACTCTCTGGAAACAGTTCACAAACTCCAGATGTCCATGGGCTGAGGAGGGAAGATTTTGTTCTTTTAAGGGATCAGTAAAGCTCTAAAAAGCTCAAGTGAGATGTCAGAAGCTCATGTGGACAACAAAGACTTTGATTATCCTTATTGTAAATATTTTTAATAATTCCCCAGCATAAGAAAACTCCTTTTGAACAGAAAGTGGGAGATACTATCTTGAAATAATAAAAGATTTCCACAAATTGTAAAGTTCCAGTATGCATGAAACAAATGCTTGTGTTTTCTTTGATATGCTGGGTATTGTCTGGCATTTTGCTATTTACAGTCTCTCTCAGAAGGACAGAATGTAATAGCAAAATGCACCAGAGTGATATTTTGAAGGTGAGCATATATTTCTTTATTTCTTAAGTCTATTATGGTCACAAGTTTATAGTTTTCCAGTTACTATTTTCTGTCTGAACACAGAAATGTATATAAACTCCAAACACAATCAAGTGGAATGTGAAATAAGTAAATAAGATAACCTACTATGAATATGATAAATGCATCTCTTTGAATCATATTATTTATTCATGACTTTTTTCTAGTTAGCTCAATAAGCTCCTTAATTACTGTGAACTGAAGCCCAGGTGAATCAGAGGGACTTACGGAACATCTCTTTCCATCTGCATTCAGCTCTCTGTTATTTGGACATGCAGAGCATTGCTGCTGAGAAGGGGATCCACAAATGTCCAACAGAAATTAAAGATAGTCATACAGGACTGGTCTGCTGGGAACTTGGAGGCATTAAAATTCTCATTCTCTTCTACCTTGTTTATCTGTGTGTGGTTAGAGAGCAAACCACTCCTAGGGGGATGAAGGCTGGAAATAACCCTTCCACTTACTACTACTGTGACGCATTCTGCCTGATCCTGCCCCTGAAATCTACTTAGAAATTAGAAGTCACATGGGCTTAACTTCTGTCATACCCAGGACCTAAGACAAAAGGAAAGCCTTGCTCTCTGATTGATTTTCAGGTTCATTTACAGTTGTCAATACTGATCTGTAAATGCCAGTATGATTTAGCATTTATCTGCTTGCAATACTGGTTTTTTTCTTCATTTAGTTTTGATAGCAGAGATTGACAGGTGCCCTTTTAACACCATCAATCTAACAGAGCATTTTGGGCTTGGTTAATGCAGTGTTTCTAATAGTTTGGTGTTGTGGGTTTTTTTTCTGTAGGTTCACCAGCAATACCCAGTATATTGTGAGTCTGTCTCTTCACCCAAATGTTTATATTGGTTTATAAAAATGTAATGGAAATGTCCTAATAAGATCTCCTGGGACTGACCTCCAGATACAAATCATATCTATTGTATTAAAAATAGTCTATGCAGTCAGAGGTTGTCACATCAAGACATTTTATGAAGAAATGTGTCTGCTGGTACTCTGTATAGGCACTTCTTTCTGTAATTTGAACTTCAATAAGTATGTTCACTGAATTTTCTGTGGTCTATCTGCAGAAAAGGTCTCACTGTGGTGGTTAACATATCCATTATCAAATTATGCTAGGAAAGCCTGCATCTTCAGTAAAAAATAGTAAGTATAGTCCACAGTGTTTCCAGAGAGGCTTGTTCAGAGGGGTTTGCCTCAGCAATAAGGCAAAATGGGGTGATGACAAAACATCAGTTATGATCATCATCTGTGAACACACATTTTGTGTGTGGCTGCTACAGCTTTAAGTTTCCCTCATTTCCAGGGGTTGGCCTTATGAAGTGATCACAGAAAGATAAGAGAGGAAGTACAGGAAAGCAGTTTTTAATACCGACAGAGACTTAAACATAAACCAACTGAGAAATGATGATACATTACATTGTCTTTGATTGGATGGAGTTTTCTTCCATCCCTAAGGCAGAACTGTAAATACAACAACAGTCAGCTCCCAATATCTCTAAAGATTACCCAGCAGACTGGGATAATCTGATTATTAAAAAGTCCTAAACAGACCTCTCATATAGCCTAAGGGAGCACTGGAGCTTCTGGACCTCCCAGTGATGCTGGACTGTCCTCTTGGATTTCCTACTGTGATCCATTTGTGGCTAGCTAAGCTTGCATCAGCATTCAGTAGTTACCCTAACCCAGCAAGTTACCATTTCCAACAAACACAGTTTCAAAACTGCACCCACCTTGCTTGAAATCTGTGTATATAATTCTGCTCTGCTATTGAGCTAGCTTTCTTTATATCATTTAACCATCCACCCTTTCCAAAATTAGAACTTATTAATCATGAAAATGTTGCAAATATCAGTCACTCCGACACTATGCACACCTCTGTGCATGTATCTATAAAATGCAGATACACTTTACAGCAAATAACAAACTGTGGATAGGGGAAATATTTTTTTTATAGAAGCCAAGCTTGGTAAGAGGAGTGCACGCTGTCGTGCCTGAAAGTATGCTATTAATAATTAAGCCATGCAATCATTACCTCAGGATATTATTTCTTAAATATCTCTTGCAAAGGCAATACGATTACATATGAATTATATCAATTTTCTACCAACAAAAAAAATTCCACAGAAATAGGAATTGAATTACACTGTCCAATTTGCTGTAAAGTTCACTGTACGTGAAGAAATTAATCAAAGCTACCACCACCCATTTTTATGGGAGCATAAAATGATGTGAACTTCCATTTTTAATAAAGATGCATAGCTCTTTTATGAAGACTGACTAATAACACTGTAATGAACTGAAAAGCTACTGATACATTAAGAATTAAAGTTTTGAGGGATGTGTTTACTAAGCCGCCTGTTTCAAGCCAGGCAGTACTTCCATTTGAATCAGCCTATAGATAAAAGAAGAATCCAAACAATAAAGTTCATGTGAACTCTGTGTAAATTCATCTCCCACATATAAAAATGGCCAGTGACATTCCTTTTATCTAGCTGCTTCCACCTAAATGATCCCTCAGACAGCTGTGGTCTGCATTCTCCAGCAGTTTGAGACCCTGTGCAGATGTCTCTCAGCTGCCACGAATGACCATAAGTGGATATTTCTGACCTGATTCAAAGGGCTACAAGGCAATGAAGGAATTTTCTTAGGTCTCAAATTCTGAAGGATTCTGAGCAGCCTCATACCCATGTGCTCTCAGTGCAGTATAAATGCTTTTATTTAAGAAGGCTGCCCCTCCTTGCCCCAAAATAATGCTAATAATTAAAGTCATTGGATATTAATTGAATAATCAGAGAGTAAGCTAATTTATTTTTAGTGTATTCACATAGTTTTCACTTTTTCTTTTTTTTTTCTTGTTTTTTTTTAACAGTCTAAGGAATGATGCAATTGTTTGGAATATTTGCTTAAACAGTATTTAATCATGTAGTGGAAAGTAATGTGGGAATATCTCATTCACAGCAGAGTTCTCAGAGTGCTGTTTACCTGACCTGGAAGTGCTTTCTTTTGGTCAACTGAATTGAAACAGGAAAAATCCGGGGTAAGGCAAATTTTTGTGGGTTTGTTAGGTTTTTTTGTTCTTCTGAACAGTCATTCAGCCAGTTAGCTTTGTTCACCAGGTGCTTTCTTATTTCTCATAAATGACTGTCTAAATTGGAAACTATCAGACATCGCTTAGTTGCTAGAATTCATCTGGAGGAAATCTTCAAGGCTTTTTATCATGGGTGGTCTCTTGCTTTGGCTCTTCTTAACCCTTGTTCTAGTTAATATTTTTAAAAAAACAACAGAGGGCGATGCTTCTTAACTGCGAGGTAAAGGGCTAATGAATTATAGAACTGCTAGTAAGAGACAAAGGTGGACTTTTGATTGTATTTACTAAATTAACGTAATCATTAGCATTTCATATGGTGCTCAGAGGCATCATATAATGAGTCAGGGAATTGACTTGTTTACTTGTCTTTCCCAGTTCTCTGAATCTAAATATCAAATGCTAGGAAATTGTTTATCTAGAAAGGTGATTACTCATTTTGTCCACTCTTTTAGGGTGCTTTGGCAGAGGAAGAACATTTCAGGAGTATCATCTCCTTTCTTGTCCCTACCTCAAACTGCCTCATTCTAAAAATGTCCTTTCTGTGGATCACATGAGGGACCACATACCTCATCTTGAGACCACTAAACTGCAGAAATGGCAACAAGAGAGAAATACAATATTCCAGCTGGATAATCACCAAGCAGTCTGATTCACTCAGTCTAATGTTCCCAGTCAGATCCTGGCAATTAAATAACCATGTAGGAGGATGCAAACAGATTAGTTTTAATTAAAATATTAAAAAGGTCCAAGCCGTGGACCTCAGATTTGAGACCCTCTTTTTTTTTTTTTTATGAGGAAGAATATCTGGTCAAATCTTACAGTGAACGTGCCCTTCAGATTTTTAGTCTGATTTGAATTCAAAGCCACATGGACCTGTTTGGCTGCTTCTAAATCAATACTCTGCAGATGCTCACTATTTTGTCCATCCAGACCCACAGTTCATCTTTGAAACTTCTCAGCTCTGTATTTGTTCTAGGGCTTAATAACATTGTTCCAGTCTACCTTTGGGACAACATCTATCTTGCTCTTTATGGCTACATAATTCTCATTATTAATTACCCAGTTCTA
Organism: Apus apus; assembly: GCF_020740795.1. NCBI lineage: Eukaryota > Metazoa > Chordata > Aves > Apodiformes > Apodidae > Apus > Apus apus. The sequence goes on along the minus strand of NC_067283.1, from coordinate 96,284,729 downwards.
AAGGTCTGGGCTTAGATCATGGTTCCACCGAGTTAGGACCTGGACATTCTGGGATGCCCCAGCCACAAAAGTTGTTCTTTTGTTCCCGACAGGGAGCAATAGACCCTGTAAACAATGTTGGCAAAATTTGGGGTCCATAATAAGGAAACAATTAATTATTTTTATTATAATAATTATCATTTTGGGGTCTCCTGTATCAGGATTAACGCTCTGCAGGTGCTGAACAGCATTGTTGTACAGAACCTCAGTGGCAGCTGGCACCAGCTGGAATCCCATTTCCTGCTCACCAGAGCTTCAAAATATGTCATTACATGTACAGAAAAGAGGGAGAAATGTTGTTTGTCTTTTAATTTCTCTTAAAATCTTCTGCATTTATCTACAATGCACCATTGACAAAACTACCACTGATTTAAATAAAAAGCAAGCAAACGAAATTAAACAGACTAAAATCATGCCTACATGTGCATAGAAGCATTTATCAAATTGGCCCATACATTAAAAGGCATTTTTTTCTTTCTACTGAGCTGGGAGTGAAATATTTTTAAAGGTTTGTGTTGTAAACAGAAAAATCCATGATTTAAATTAATGATTTATTCCTTTAAAGCCAGTATGGAATCCATCACTGGCATGATAAGATGCACATTGTCTTCTATCTGCATATAGCCATGTAACTGTGCAATATCTGGCAGTGAATATGAAAAAAAAAATCAATTTTGCCTGGTTTCAAGCATATCTCCGGAGTCTGAGATATGTCTCACTTGTTTTTCAAATAGCGCTACAAGTAATTTAAGCTCTGTGTTCAGAGAAAGAACTTGTCTCTGCGTGGGTGCACACATCCGTATTACCTGATTGGCATTAATTTTTACCTATTTTAAACAGAAATATTGTGGTTCTCCTCCAGTTTTGGTTTGGTTTGCTTTTTATATGCCCCCCCCCCCCAAAAAAAAAAAAAATATCATTAAGAGACTGCCTGATTCAAAGTCCAAGGAAGTCAATGTAGCATCTCTGAATTTGGCCGAGCGTCAATCATAATCCAAGGCCCAGGTCCTTGAAGAGTTTTAAGATCCAACTTCCCTTGAATATTTGGGAAGACCTGGTCTGTATGTTAATTGAATTCTTCTGTTCTGCATGCATTATGAATATATAGTTTTCAGATACTCTGCCAAAAGCCACCACCAGGTGCTGGCCTGGATCAGTCTTGTGCCTGATGTAGATTTATACTTTCTGTGCTCCTGAAAAACTGGAGTAATATGCAAGTTACAAAACCACAGAACAGCTCAGGCTGGAAGGTACTTCTGGAGATCATCTACTCCAACCCCCTGCTCAAGCAGTGATAGCTACTACAGGATGCTCAGTGTAATGTCCAGTTGTGTTTTGAGTATCTCCAAGGATGCAAACTCCACAACCTCTCTTGGCAACCTGTAACAGTGTTTGATCACCCTCACAGAAATAAATAAATATATAAATAAATACATAAATAAATTATATTACATGCAATTACCTGTATTTCAGTTTGCCTCTTGTCCCATCACAGGACACCACTTAGAAAAGCCTGGTTCTATCTGTTTTAATCTCCACATTGGGTATTTTTACACATTGATTAGATATCCCTTGAGCCTTGTCCTCTCCAGGCTGAACAGTTCCAACTCACTCAGCCTCTCCTCACATTCTTCAAAGCCTGAACCACTTTAGTGACCTTACACTGCACTCACTCCTGTATGTCTATGTCTCTCTCACACCAGGGAGTCCAGGACTGGACACAACCCTCCAGACAATGCCTTCTCACTGATGCACTGGTGCTCAGTAGAGTGGATCACCCCCTCCTGATCTGATGGCAAAGTTCTTCCTGATGCACCCCAGGATGCCTGTTGGCCTTCACTGCAAGAGTTCATTGCTGGCTAATAGTCAATTTGTTCACCAGAGCACCCTGGCCTGTTTCTGCCAAGCCCCTTTTGTAGATGGTCAACCCCCAGGGTGAACCAGTGCATGAGGTTATTCCTCCCCAGGTACAGGACTTTGTTTTTTCCTTTTGTTGAACTTTATGGGGTTCCTGTTTTCCCATTTCTCCAGTCTGCTGAGGTCCCTCTAATGGCAGCACAACCATTCAGACTGTCAATCAGTTCTCCTAGTTACGTGTCATCTCTGAATTCGCTGAGGGTGCACTCTGTCCCATCATCCAGATCATTAATGAAGAGGTTAAACCCTAGGGCTGGTTAGTGACTAGTGACTGGCTTCAAGACTAACTTCAAGCTATTGATCACGACCCTTTTTAGCCCAGCACTTCAGCCAGTTTTCAGTTAACCTCACTGTTTCATATATTTAGCTCAAGCATCATCAGGTAGTCTGTGAGGATAAGAAGAGATGGTGTCAAAAGCTTGTCTACAGTTAAACCACAGTCATTGCTCTCCCCTCATCCACCAAGCCTGCCATCTCATTATGGAAGGCTATCCAGCTGGTCCCTTTGATAAATATGTGCTGACCGCTCCTGATCACCTTTCTATCTTTCAAGTGTCCAGGTTTCCAGGATTAGCTGCCTTCCCAGGGGTTGAAGTGAGGTTGGCCTGTCTGTAGTTGCGTGGGTTCTTTTTCACCTTCTTGAAGACAGGAATGACATTTGCTCTCTACCAGTTCTCAGGAAGTTTCCCTGATCACCATGGCCTCTCAGAGATAATCAAGAGCAGCCTCACAAAGGCATCAGGTAACTCTTCAGTGCATCCCATCACAGCCCATGGACTTGTATCTGTCCAGTTTATTTAAATGTTCCCTAACCTACACTGAGGGTAAGTCTTCCTTCTTCCAGACCATCCTGGTAAAGACTGAGGTGAAGAAGACATTGAGTACCTTGGCCTTTCTATGTCCTCTGCCACCAGGGCCGCATCCCATTCAGCCGCAGGTCCCCATTTTTCCCAGTGGCTCCCTAGCAGCTGGTATGCCCTGTGCTACTGCACAGCAGGGCACAGTGTGCCACGGCACGGCACTTCTTCCAGCTATTATGAACACTTCTTATGAATATAAACATGATATGACAGAAGCCAGGGCTGGGCACTGCCTTACCTTTCTGCACAAAGGGATTTCAAGCAGTGGGTGCAAAAGTGCACCAAGAGCTGCAGAGGCTGACTTTGAAAGTCCAGCTGCGAATTTAATTTTAAGTTAAATGAGCTCCAACTTAATGAAACTGTATTTTCTCCTCTCTAACAGATACTTTACCTTCCCCTTTGTCTGCCCTGTTGCTAGCCCTAAACTCAGCTTGCTCTGATGGGATGTATGCTCAGCCAGTCAGTCATTCCCTCAGGCAGGGTGAGCTTCTGTTGCTCCATTTTTGGCAAAATCTGCAGCACAGATTTCTAAATGTCTTGTATTTATTTTATTGCATTTTTTTTGTGTCTGTGCATGAAACCTTATGTTAGATGGGTAAACAGTGGGTAAACATTTTTCATAGAGACTTTTTATTTTTTAATAAACAGAGTAATTTTCTCAAATAGCTCCTTTCTTACTCCGCTTCATAATATCATGTGGAAATCGATGGTCTGTTTCAACATCAGGGAACTGGAGGGATAAGAATAGAGACAGCAGTGTGGAAGCAATGGGTCCCTCTTCTGCCCATATGGTTCAGGTTTGCATTTTGGCTGGCACGATAATGTGATTGCTGGCAGATCGAATGTTTAGTCTCCAGAGCAAATAGCAGCCAATGAGTTGGGGTGTAATGTACATGTGGAGATGTTCATAATATTCCACACAGGCTGAACCTACAGCAGGAATGAATTCAGCTGCAGTGAAAACAGAGATGCTGCATGAATCCTTCTGTCAGCACAGCAATGGCATTTCCAGACTTTTGCATTTGGTAAGGGGAGGAATATGCCTCTGGGGATGAAGAATGCCACCACTCGTGGATGCTCCTGTGGCAGGAATTTCTGACTTGCCGCATAGAAGGTGATATATTCTGATGAGCCTGAAAGTTACATTTCATCACTGCTTTATCACCCAATGAATCATTACAGCAGATGAATGTTAATTGTAGCTAAACAAATGGGCATGTCCTCTCTACCCCCAGACAGCTGCCACTGCTGTAAGACATTAGGCAGAGGGTGCAAAGTGCTTCTGGATGGAAAGGAAGTGCTACCCGTACCTCTGGAGCTGAGTATCTGCAGTGTAATGAAATGCCAGGTGTGGAAGAGCATTTGGAGTGGAGCAATTTCCATTTTTTCTATGGTTGTGCTGCTCTAGGGACATGCACAGTGCAAAGCTTTCTTAAGTGCTTGTTTGCTCGCAGGCAGGAATATCTGCATGGGAAGAGAGGTGGCTCCATCATTTGCCATTGTGCTGGCATCCTTGGAACTGAGAGGATACCTGGCATTGCTGGATAGGGTGCCACTGGGGTGGTGTGAGAGGCTGCTGAACCTGGATGTAAGGCAGAACACTGCTGGCTCCTTTGGGACTGGCAGTCCTTCATTTAAGTGTTCTTTGTCCAGGGAAAATAAACTGAATGGGCAGACTGGGTTGTTTTCTTCAAGCAGTTGCACCTCTTGGCTGACCTAGTGACAACTCTTGTGTAGCTAAGCCACTAAGGTGTGGGTTGTCTGACACTTAATGAAGTGAATTCTCTTGATGTTGTTACATAAAACAAAGCAAAGGGTATTGGGGTACCCCATTTCATGTTTTTCCTCAACAGGATTCACCTTGTAGGCCGTAACTTGCAAAAATGACATTTCCATGCCATTCTTGATCCTCTGTTGTAAGAGAGTTTTCTTCTATTAATACAGTTGCATGACAGGAGAGAGATGTAATGAGATACCCATGTGGGGAACTAAGACTTCAGACCTGCTCTTCCTACAGGACATTTTAATATTTGTGAAGGTGCATGGCTAGAACAGGAGATGAGTCAAAGGAAATACTAACAGCTAGGGAGAGTTTTGGCTAAAATGTAGCCACCTGAAGGTTAGATACATGCATTTTGGTGGGTGAGAATGGACTTCTGTAGAGAGTGTTTAAAATGGGCAAAAAATATCAATTCTGAGCATTCAATCTGTAGGGTTGAAATAAATAGCTAGTATCCACACAGAGAGCCCTGTACCTTGCAGAGGCGCCTCAGCATCAATGAAATTCAGATGGCAGCAAGCATGGAAAGCTCAGCATCTTCTCAGGATGTGGGCCCATCTCTGCAGGATTCCCCACCTGGAATGATTTCCTGGAGATCCCACTTCTGCCACCGGGAGCCTTTTGCTGCCTCAGAGACTCCATCGCCCCAGCTCAGCTTGTCTGGCAGGTACCTCCTTGGCTCAGCCACCGACAGCAAGCGAGAGGAGGGGAGTGAGGAGATCCTCACAGACAGTTCAAACGCAGCCTAAGAGGCATGTGTTGAAATGTCGTCAAAGTAGCAGGAATTCATTTTATTGAAGAATACATATAATAAAGATAGAACAAAGGGATTGAAATGGTGAACAGATGGGCGGGTGTTCTTCAGTGGCTCAGGAGCTGTATGAACATGCTGGTTTATGCCCTCCCCCTCTCTCTGCCTTTTTTTTTTGTTTGCCTTTTTTTTTTTTTTTTTTCCCCCTTGGTTTGGTTTTGTTGCATCAGGGTAGGATGTGAGATGATATGACAGCATATGTCAGAAAGTTGGGGGAAAATAAAACCCCCTTTTTTTAACATCAAACTACTGCTATCAATAGGAACAGCAACTGTTCAAAATTTGTTTCAGAGCTGCCAAGAAGTGAACATCCACAGGAGAGAGAGAAAGAGAGAGAGAGAAGGGAAAAAATATATTTCCCTGCTGTTTGCAAGGTGGACACAAATGCAAGCGGTAGGAGGCTGACAACTTGACACATGTCTAATAAATCTAAAGCATGGAAAAAAAGTCAACAATTCACTGTACAAGAAAGCATTACTGGGATAAAAAAGCACAATCCAACAAACACCCCACTTAAAAATATATTTATTCCCAAATCGGTGAGGAGCGTAGACATAAGAGCCTCAATTTCTCTTCTCTTCCCTGCCTGATGTTCCTTTTTCTGGATTCCTTATTTTAAACCAGGGGCACATCAGATCCTTTGCCGAGGAAGCTGAGGCTTGCTGCATTATAAATGAACAAGGTGCAAAAGCTGAGTCCAGTGAGCAGATGTTGGGAGCTCAGCGTGCTGGTGACAAAGGGCTAGAGTGCAAGAAGCTTCCATTGCACGTCTGTTCTTCAGTGCAGAGCAGGAAAGGTTTTAATTTGACAAGTTGGTTGGATTCAGGGAATTCACAGTTCTCAGTGAAAGCCAAACAGATTTGGCCACCTACTGCATGGCCACAGTCAGCTAAAAGGGTAGCAGTTGTGGAAATGTCTCCTTCTTCAGCCGCCTGACACTACACACACAACGGGGAGCATTGAGGAGGCTTGCTTACCACAGAAGGCAAATTCCTTTAAAAGGGAAGAGTGGGGAAAAAAGAAGTGGGAGAGAAAAAATCATACTTCCATCATAAAAAAAAATTAAGTAGTTTTCTTTTAGGTGGCTGGTTGGCTATTTTTTAAGGCTCTTCATTCTTTCTTTTTTTAAAATATGTGGTATGTTATGAAATGCAAGAATGAAAATGAATACCAAAACTAACAGAAATTCTCCTACAAGCTGCATGTAAACAGAAACATCAGCATTAAAGTGATGAATCTTAATTTGTGCTACTGAGCTAAAATTTGTATCTTACTGCATTAAAGGAATATAGACATACAGCACTGTGTACTGTCTGTGTGCAATACAGAAAACTGACATGGTCTTTCCAATTTATGTGGAAATTGACATAATTTTGCAAAAAAAAAAAAGAAAAAAGAAAAAAGAAAAAACACTTGTGAACTGGATTTTGCATAATGGGATTAATTTGGTTGACTGTCACATCAACTGTGCTGCAGAATGCAAGTTAATCACAACATTGGTCTGATTTAAAAGAAGAATTGAAGAAAGAGAAGGAAAAGGAAAAAAGAAAAAAAAAGGAAAGGTATTTTCTTCCTCTCATCAATTATTGTTTCATTTTAAAATGCTCCTGTTTCTTATGTAGCTGTGGTAGATCTGGCAAACAAGGTTGGTGCACATTTACAATGGCCACCTAAGTGGTCTTTTTTTCCCTCCCCCACTCTCCACAATAAAGGCAGGGCAAAAAAAAGTCAATATGCAAAACTGCTTCCATGGCATGGCACAACTGTATGGATTTGATCAACATTTATACTGACTGATAGAGCCTGAACAACTTTAAATATTTTGTCATACGGATCTCACTTGCTGTCTTCCTCTCAACCATCCTTCTTGTGAAAGCTGCTCTCAGCACTTGGTTCCACACTGAACCTGCCTCACTACCTCTATCTGTCTGGATCCTCTCTTGTGGCAGTAACAGCCCTGTTCCTCTGGCAGCTCTGCACAATGTCAGAGAGAGAAACAAGCATCCATCAGCTATTTTGTGGCTGATTTCTGTCTGTCTTTACAGAGGTATGGGATGAAGGAATGAAATAAACCTTCTTACAGGCTCTCACATTGTGTTCTTAGCGAAGGTACTGAAAACAGAGACGGCACATGTACATGACACATCACTTAAGTCCTCTGGTTTCTATGGTTGCAGTAGATTTTGCTTTCAGGGGGCATCCTAGGAAGGAGATAATGCTGCTCAGCCCTTTGGGCACGGTGCGCTTGAAGAATTGGCTCTGGGAATTGATCTTACCATGATAGTGGTGACAGAGAACAAGGAATCGGGGCTGCCGGGATGTCAGAGCAACTTGCCCTTCCAGGAGTTGGTGTTGTGTCAGCAGTTCCTGAAGGCCCTTGCACCGCACAGCAGCCAGTGACTGCTCCTTCATCTCTGCCTCCCTCACAACAAGCACACTCCCCTACCCAGCACAGCACACTGACTAGGTTAAACAATTACACTACACTAATTGGCCTGTGTTGGTCCTGATGAGAAAGTAAACAAATGCTGCAGAGAAAATCTGAGACAAAATGTGTCTAATTAAATTGATGAAAAAAGTGACAATATTCTTCCCCAGGGAAGAGAAAAATAAAGAAGAAGAAAAAAAAAAGGACTACTTCTAGCATGAGAAACTATCTCATGCTTGCAACCATGTACCCCACTTGTTAAACTTCACACCTTTCCTCAAACATGGCTGTGCCAAAACTGGGATGCCTCACAGGTCAGATGTTGCTCTTTGTGGGCAGGGAGAAGGCTGTCTGCCATCTTTTATTTATTCTACTGACCCTGCTTGTTTGCATACCTGCCTGTGTATGTGTGTGTTTTGACTGAAGTGGGCTGACAGTGACACCTCGATCCATGAACAGAAGTGCTCCCTTCCCTCACCACTGACAGACTGGATTGTCCACTTTTTGGTCATGGGCTTTCCAGCACTTACAGTTTGTGATAGCTCCTCATTACCCACCAAATGTGACAGCCACGACCTCTGCTGATCCTGGAGGTGGAAATCCCAGAGCGCAGAGCTGGAAGTGCGAGGCTCCACATCTCATACAAGAGAAAAATCCCTCTATTTTTAAGTAGCATCCACTTCAGTACATCTGCAGACAACAACAGCTCCCTGTACACTACCCTGGCACAAAGGTCTGAGGAGACACAGGTGAATAGGTGGCAACTTTAAGGATGGATGTAAATTGTCTCTTCATTGACCAAAAGAGAAAAAGCCAAGAAAAATACTATGCAGTCTAAGGCACTGCTGCCTCCTTTCTATCTATCCTCTATGTCAATGGCTTCAGGGAAGCTAAAGCCACAGAAAGTTACTAGTTACATATTCCCATAGAGCAAGGGCAGAAACAGAGAAGAGTTATGGGAGAGAAGAGCCATGCCTCCATGCATCCCTATTAAAAGCAAGCCTGGAAAACTTTTTATGTCATTTTGTTTTGATGAGGTTGTGTATATGAGGACACCTCCTTGATTCACCTGGCAAAGTATCAATTTAAGCTGAATTATTTGGTGGGATGTTAATAAGTAGGTAACCTCTATTTTTGGCATCCTGAACACACATGTGAAAAACAGAAAGCTGGGGCCACTAGAACCTCTTTCCTCCGAATCTCAGTGAAACCAGCGATAAGACATAGAGTGTGTTCAGTGAGCACACAATCCAGCTGGCCACAGAAGCAGCTGCAAGAGCAGTAGCTAAGTATGTAGTATATTGCCCAGCATTTCCATCCTAATCCTCTGTTTTGAGTTGCTCAGAGCTTTCCAAATTCTTTACTTATCAGGATAAAATGTTCCAGGCCTGGTCTCTGGCAAAATGAAAACTTTTAATAGTTCAAGATAAAAGTGATTCCATTATTCTTGAGTGGGAGAAGAGTCCAAGAATCGAGGAAACAGGTTTTTTTCTGATTTTTTTTTTTTTTTTTCCTGATAGCTCATCTGCTAAAATCTCTGAGGGACGAGACTTGAAGCCTGGCATGAAGCAGTCTTCACTAAGAGGGCCACTAGAGACTAGAACATGTTACAGCTATTGACCAGTGTGTTACAGGGAAGTTTCTCTGTCATCCAAAAGGGTTATGACTCCTTGGAAACTATCCAGTGGGTTTATGCAGTTTATTTAGGAAAGCTGATCCTCCCGCTCTCCCCTCACAGATACACAGTTTCTTCTAGTAATATTGGGAGTAAGGCGATCCATATTTCCCACTTTTGTGACTAATTTAGCTTTACAGACATCCCAACAGAGATTAGCAAGATGAACTAGACAATCTTCTGAGACTTCTTTAGCCTAATTTTTCTATTGTCTAGTCTAAAATGACATCTGATTCATAAGTCCCATATAAACTCTACATCACATGTGTAAAACTCCTTATCTATGTCTACTGGTGAGCCATAGCACATAATATTACACAGTTATTTCTTATGTTTTCCCCTGTGGTCTTTCAGGTTGATGCATGCTGAGCAGCCTACATTGTGCAACGCGTGTAAGTCTTACGTGTTGAAACTGCAATAAATTCAAGGTGTGGTGTAGCCAATTAATACTTACTCAGCGTGCTGAAGATAGGAAAGAAACACTATGCCCTGTGATGGCTATGCATTGCCCTGTACCCTAAAGAAATGTTCCTGTCGTGATACTTTGGCTCTAGTCTGCGTGGCAGCTGGAGGAAGCATTGCATCTCTCCCACACAGAAGGTGCTGCAGAACAGTATATTCTGCAGCAAAAATTAGGCATCCACACTGCAGACAGGAGCAAGCTAAAGTGGAGCCACTGGCATTGGCTCTGTAGTCCCTGCTGGATGCTTCTGGAGCTTCCTGGACTTTGCAAACAACTAACACATCAATCAAAATGGAAATACACACACAGTTTTAACTGTGCAGTTTTGTGGGTTTCACACTACTTCAGACAACCTGGGTAGTAACTAGTGCTCTTCATACTTAAGTTCATACTGAACCTTATCCAGTTGAAATCTTAGGAGTTTGGCACCAAATTTGGCAGTGCTTTTAACAATCAAGGTCAACTGAAAATGTACCATAATAGCAACATACACATCATAAGAGACCAAGCAGGGATGTGGTGGGGGAAAAAAGCAGTGAACATGATACTAACACACCCATTTTAAAGATGAGTAGCTGAGTCACAGAGAGAAGAGCGCCTGAATTCCCAAAGGTAGGCAGGTAACTGAGGAGCAAGTACTCGCCCAAATTGGACAGAAAGTCAATAACAGGGCTTAACTTTGATCTCCTGACTTGCAACTGTCTTATGATGCAACTATAAAATCAAGCCTTTCCCCAAGGCTTCTAAGAAAAGGTGAGTTATTTCTGCCCCTTAGCAGACACTTGTGGAGTTCACCTGGCTGTTCATGGGAGAGCATCAGCATCCTCAGCATCCCTCTGCCCGTGGGATGGGGCAACGATGGTGATGGGGGTGATCTGCATCCTGGATTCACTTCGAGGGAAGGCTGGGGCACTTCTCTGTGAATAACTGACTGACTTGTTGCTAGGGAACAGTTGGGAGGCATGCTTTTGATCTCCCATATGCTTACTACTAATAAATAAACAAATAACAATAATTACAACAAAACCCAAGCCTGTTGTATCTCCAGGATTAATTAATGATGAAATACAGCTGAAATTCTGTAAAAGAAAGCAGCAAGGTGAGTTAGATTTCACATTTTCCTGCTGTGTATGGAAATGATGGTTGAAATTAACATTATTTTTTTTTCTCCTTAAAATTTACCTTAGCTGGATCAGGTTAGTAGGAGGAGTGGGGGAGTATTCCCTGCACAGAAGATGAGCAGGCAGACAGTAAATCTCCCTATGCCAGTTTTACTCACATCCAGGTTTTCCTGCCTAGTACAGTTAAGTTTTTTAGATACTTTACTTGCATTTCTAATTCAGTTATTCTTCTGAAATTTATTCAAAGGATTTATGCTTATGAAATTATAATATAATGCTGCCTATATGCCAATGAGCTGCAGGCAAAGAAAATAATTTTCTTCAATTTACAGTTATGAGGCTGGAAGAAAATGATGCCTTCTTATCACCTCTTTTTCTTTGTATGCCTCAGTATTTTTTTAAGTCTTCAGAAGGCAGGAACTGATGATGAATTCTTAAGCAGATCACACTGATAATTGTATTTCAGAACTGTCAACTCTGTGAAGACTGTCCACGGAGGTGTTTCAGTTCACTTGAGCTATTTGTGTCACTGCTTCTTCAGGAACTCAGCCCTCAATAAAACCCAAATCACTGGGGATATTGTTAAGTCTTCTGAAAGGATTATTAGATCGAAGAAAAATTTATGGATGACACTTTGTAACAATTAATCAGGAACTGTTGATGAAGTTAAGTTGGTTCTTTATTCTTGAACAGAAAAAAAAAAAAAATGCAGCCCCTGTACAAATTGTCAAATGGCCTATTTTGTCACTCTGCTTGATTAATGGACTATTTGGAGTCCCCAAAAAGTCATAGTACAAATAAAAAAGAATCATAAATATTGAATAAGCTCACAGCATGGTTAACCTTGACTATATTTTGGAACATTCTTGGGGAAAACTTTGCTATTCAGAAAATAAATTGTTAAGGGGATTTTAAAAAAAAGCCAAACCAAACCACAAATTGGAGATTCTGGAGAATGTCACCTACCCAACCTTGTCATCCTGATTAGCCTGCCATGATAAATTAGCTTTAGTTAGCTTTGCAATCAGGTCAGAAGCTATTGGCACACTACCACGTTTTGCAAGTGGGGCTACACCTGGTCCACAAAAGGGGCACAAGATGGCAAGGAAAATACTCCTGCTTTTGATGCTTTGTATGTCACACAATGCTGGGACTGCTAACAGGCTATTATCCTTCTGTACTGTAATTTATGGAAATGGAACCCAAGGAGTGCTGAGAGCATGGGAGTCATAATGCCATAAGGTTGCTTCTGAAAGGCTGGTAGAAAGATGTCCAGTGATCTGTGTATATGCAAATGATAAGACCTGAGTTTCAGCTGCAGTGAACACACACACACAAACACACACACTTGTTCACACGTATTCAGGACACGCAGTTTCCATCTTTTCCTCCTGCTCCTCTGTCTCTCTGTTTGCAACTCTGGTGCCCTCCTCGCTCCAGATTCACCTCCTCTCCCCCCTGCCATTGCTTGATGCAGCTGCTTAGTCCTGACAGGTCTGACCAGTCATTTTTGCTAACCTCTGATAGCATCTAGGTCAGTGTGATCCCAAACTGGCTTGCTTTTGTTCTCAGTGAGCAAGAAATACAATGCTATTAGTTTAGGCTGAGGTTCCACAAAGCACTTAAACCCCACGTGCGTCACTCCAAGCATGCAAGCAATTCCCCTCGTCTCCTTCAGCAGGGCACTTAAGTGCCTGCTTAAAGTTAGGCATGTTTCAGGCGTGTTTGGGCTGAATCAGGCCCTCACTCAGGAGAAATAATGCCACTTTACATTTCATTTAGTTGGCCCCTTTTGCCAGCATGTGTCATATGCCAGCTCACTAACCCGTCTAAGCTGACATACATGCAATAACGTACTTCAAAGCAAAGATTATTCAGGCTCAGGAAGCAGGAGAGATTTTGAAATCTGTGCAACTATTTCCATTAGGAATGTAAGAGAGCTGTACAATAATAGTTACTTACTAGATTTTGTTGATTATTTGAAAGTATGATTATGTGAAAGACAGGAATTCAAACAGGGGGGATTGTTTTTTGTCTCATCACATTGTGTTCTGGACTACAAATAATACTTTTCAATCCATCTTTATCCCCAGGGCTCTCCATGAACACAGGTAGTCCCTTTACCTCCCAGTGAAGAACAGCACTACATGGATAGAGAGGGCTGGACCAGAGGTTGAACAAGGTGCTCCAGGCGTGCCCACAGGGAAAAGGAGGTGCCAGCTCCAGTGGCGCCCCACTGCAGGCTGTATCCATTTGTCAGCAGTGGCCAAAGGGAAACGCTTTTCCTAGAAAGGTCTGCCTCAGGAAAATGAGGCCAGGGAAGGTGTGGAGATGGTTTGGTCCATTTTCTGACTTGTGCTTCAAGCATGTGGGACAGAGAGGGGAAGCACCAAGTTTTCAAGGCCTCTAAGTAATTCTTCATGATATATGACTGAAAATATATATTTTTATATTTTAAAATAATTATTTAATAATTTTTGTAATTGTTTTTGAAATTACTTTAGTAATTACTTTTGTAATTATACAGTACTACAGCCTATGTTAAAAGATCCAGTGGAAGTTAGCAGCCTGAGCTAGGCTGGGGTGAGGCAGGAGTTTCAGGGGGAAGCTGGCAGACCTGCTTCCTAAGGCGGTGCAGACAAAACCGGCAGGCAGTACATTCCCCTGCTTCTTGGCCCACACCAAGATCCTGGGGCAAGGACCCACTGAAGGTACCTGCTCATTGGTTTCCCAGGAATGTGCAAAACTGATGTCCAGACCAGCAGCGACTATTAAGGGTGGGAATTTTCACAGGAGCTGGGTGCTAACTCTGATTAAAGTTCATCCCTGGTAATTGCAGTATTCCCAAAGGAATTCCTGCTGCTGATTCACCTGGGAAAGACACAGCTGTCCTTCATCCCCCGCCTGAACCACCAAGGGCTGTCACAACATGCTGTGTGACTGGCACTGGGGTGGGGCTCTTCCAAGGTCTCTTGCTGATGCGTTTTGTGTGGGATTTACAAACATTTACTAGGTCAGGGAGACTGAGAAAATCTGAACAGAGTGTTTAGCTCGGTGTTTAGCTTTAGCATGGTCATGTGAGAGAGTAGACTTGCACTCTGTTTCCTGAGCCGGTTAAGTAGCTGAAGCACATCTAGGACCCAGAGCCTGCAATGGAAGGTGGCAAACACATTCTGCCTCACGTGCAGGTCCTAAGACTGAGTGGATCAAGATCTGGATACTCCTTGAGATGCCCAGTTGCAAAGCTTTAGCTGCGTTCAGGCAGCAGTAACAGAGTGGGAAACTGTGAATCAAAATCTGTACTAACAGGACTCTCAGGGTATAGAGCAGTGCCTGTTTTTTGTGCAACAGAGATCCTAGAAAATAAGATATTGAAGAGGAAAGCTTTATGACTAGTGAGAAAGGAGGTGACTTTAAGGCGTAGTGAGTACGATGGCCAGTCAGGAGTAGGGTGTCTGAGCTCTGGCTCCTGATACATTTAACATATTTTTTTATATCAAGCAGAGCAGCTTCAATAAAAGGACTATTCAAAATAAATCCCATATTTTTGTGATTAGGGCATTCCTAAAAAGTGTGCATTTTGATCACCTTAGAAGGGCTGAATTTAATTCTCTTCTCTGCCTTCATCTCAGGTACGTGCTCAGATCACCTCTTTTTCAGAGCTGGTTTGTTCATATCACGTGGACAACTACCAGACTGGGTCCCACATGGTATATGGGAGGGTATTTCATATGCAAGTGCCAGCCCAGGAATATAACAACTTCGCAATACCTTCTGTTAGGTGTGTATCCTTTTTCTGAAGGACACACAGGAGAACCTTGTTGCTTGGACAACCTTCTCGTTGCGGCAAGAAAACCATACACCTGGAGTCCTCAGGTGGCCTCCTTGCTACTCTGATGGTGATCACAGGTTTGGAAGTGTCTGAATTGGTGGTTTTGCATTGACTATCTAAGCATGCTTGTGTAGCTATGGAGTCTTACAAAAAGGGAACTCATAGGAAAGCTTTTCTTAGCAGCTCTCTCAGAGCACATCAAGAGACTTGGCTTTCTAAAATAAAGTGTTCCTAGAATCTTTTGCAAAGCTTGCAAATTAGTAAGATCCACCTCAGTCCACAGCCTCTTCTTCTAACTCTCCCAAACATAAAATAGGCACTAAAATAAAATTACTGTTACTAAGCACTAGGTAGGCCTTTTCCTTTGGAGACTGTTCCTGAAAGAGAGCTCAAATCCAGGAAACCTGAGAGAATAGTCAGTCACTTGAAGGGTGCAGATTTCATCATACTTTGCCAGCAAAAGAACTACAATGAATAAGAAAAAGCATGTACTAAATAAAACTAATTGCATTATAAAGAGTACCAGACATCCTATAACAACCTGTTGCCTAAATGTGTCTGTAACAATTTATCAAAAAATAATCTTCATGCAAAGGAGCCAAAGCAATTAGCTGGGGTTTGGCAGATTTCTGCACTCCTTTGACTTACCCTGTAGCAAAACAGACCACCAAAAAAAAATCCAACCTTATATACCTCAAAATGCTAGACTGGTGGGTCAGGTTTTTTAGTAGGGCCTTCTCTATGTTAACTTGCCGTATTTATAAAATATGCTACACACTATTTGTTCTTGTGCCTTCTCCTATTTCACTGCCCATGCACTCTTTGGCTATATGTGCCTAAGAGTAATCCACCTGTGGAAGTGTTTGTATCATTTAGAATTGAATTAGCAAATCACTTTCACCTGAAAGTGGACAGGTTTATTCTCCAGGTTAAGGCTGTTTTTTATTTATATATATGTTTAAACTTATTTGACTCACAGCTATCTAAAACCCTAGCTATGATAATGAATTAACAGGTCAATTAATACTGCCTGTATATTTTTTGTGGTTTTAATTGAATGCAAATTTTTCATTTAACCCTTACACCACCACTTACCAATTGATTTTGAAAATATCAAAGATCAAATGGCAGGTATGTGGTATTTTCTCTTTTAAGATGTGTTGTAATTTTATACACTAGGATAACATATGAAGATTGAGCAGTCTCTGACCTTCTGATAGCTCCAGACTGGGAGTGTTGTGAAGATGTGACTACAGATCATAGAATCACAGAACGGTTTTTGTTGGAAGGGGCCTTAAAGATCATCTAGTTCCAACCACTCTGTATGGGCAGGAACACCTCTCTCTAGATCAGGTTGCTTAAAGCCCCATCCAACCTGGCCTTGAACATTTCCTGGGAGGGGGAATGCACAACTTCTTAGGGCAATCTGTTCCAGTGTCTTACCACCCTCACACTAAACAACTTCTTTCTAATGTCTACCCTCTTCTAGATTTGCTTATAGTTACCTTTTTTCTAAGATGCCGAGGAAAAAAATGTATGTATGTATACTATACTGGGTGCTTTGTGCTTTTATAGACTGGAACTGTGTGCGATGTGGAGCATAACATTGATTTTGTGTTCTGATACTTCTGTAATTGCAGAGTGAGGAGAAAGGAATTGAGCTCTTGCTCTTCACAGATGGGAAGATATGGTCTTTGATCTTAATGCTAGAACTGGTAATCAAATGTTAGTTTCCTGGCTTTTATTGTGTGAATGAGTTTAAAGATGCTCTCAACTAGACTAACAAGCCATGTGTAGTGGGTGAATGAGGCTTCATGTAGCTCACTCTTGACACTTCTATGATATAAAACAAATGTAGGAAGGTCTTTTGATCCATGGGTTAAGGCTGCCTGTGTTTACAGAGACAAGGCTCGAGTATTTGGGGGCTTTGAAAAGTATCCACATGCATGATTATACACTTGCCTTTACCCTATTTTTCTTTCTCATTCTGTTGCTAACTACAGTACTTTCTGTTAGAATAAAGCTAGCTTTGTGTTAAGATTCACTTCATGTGAGCTTCATTACTGCCTCTCCTCTGAGTGGGAATAGTGGGGTGACATCTTGTTAGACCTGTAGTGTCCATGCTCAGGCTTGGGAAATGACAGTGCAGTCCTCACAGCCATGCAGCTACATAAAACCTGTTTATTTCCTCTTCATCAATGAACAGCACTGAGTTGCTTAAGGAAATCAGCAGCTGAATTTTGCTTGGAATTATATGTGAAGGAAGATCCTCCTTCTTGTCATTTTATTTATCATTAACAGCCGTTGTAATTTCTTCCCAGCGGCAATTACATTGATATCACCACATCTAAATCAGAAATGACACTGTAGTGGTTATATTATGTTGACTGGGCATCACCTAATTTTTAAGTGACATTCTTGTCCCATCATTGTGATTATATCTCTTTCTAATAAGTAATATAAGAAAAGATCTATATAATAGAAGAACATACATATTAATATATTCCATGACAAACATGTTAACTTTACATATTAATCTTGGTAAATAGAAGTCATGTTTACATTTTGCATCCTCAGTACTGTTCTCTTGACAGCTTGCTTTCCCTCTGGTTTTATTCCTTCCATTCCTGGTGTGCGTTCCACTGCCTCTGGTCACCCTGTTAGTCACAGAAGGAGAAGGCAGGTCACATCCTTCTGGTTAAAAAGCAAAAAAGAATTAAAGGAAAAAACAATGTTACTGGATAATGTAATATTGCTGCTTTTCTCATTGCACTCAGGTCTGCGTGAAGGGACTTGGATATGTGCAATAAACATATGTGTGTGATAATGAGATTGTTGGTGGAAAGTCATCTTGAAAAGACAAGGAGCAATTAAGCTTGCTTACTTATACAAGTTAGAATGACAAGATGCCATTGCTAGCCCCACTCATCCATATAATAGGGTTCTTCTTCCCTGCTTAGCTGTATTGGGAGTAGCATCTCCTGTCAAACCTCTGCCATGACTCCACCACAAAGCAATCTGCCTTCTTCTCTTTTATACACAGTTCACTCTCACACTCACATCACTGTCCTGATTTCAACTGAGTGCCTGCTAGAAAGCACCTGGACTAGAATACTTTAAGAACTCAACACAAAGCCTTCATTTAACTGAGTATTTATTTGTGCTGGTTTACTCTCTTGTCCGTTTTTAATTGAATACTTAAAGATATCAGTGGGGAGACATGCAGGTTGCTCATAAACTTTTAATAATGTGATGTGTGGAGTCAACAAATGATGCACCTTCCTTTTGCTATCTCGAAGATTTAGATATGTTATCTTGCTATTGACAAGGAGGAAAGTGTGGAACAATAAGAACATATGATAGTGTTAGATAACAATAGCTATCCTTATGCATCTTGAATTGAATGATGAAGCCATCAATTAGAAAAACAGCCCTCTGAATATATATCATTGACAAGATGAATACCAGCACATTGTATTTCTGTATGGAGATCTTGGTGATCTGTAATTCACAAAGGCAGAGAATAGTATATGCAGTCAAACTAATCCTATAATACTGAAAATCAGAAATCTTTTGTCCTCCTCATGTTTCTTTGTTTTTTACCTACTAGCATCTTTCAGATAATGGAAGTATTTTTACTTTATATTAATTACTTAAACAATGCTTTCTCATTTAGTATCAAGATGCCACTCTCCTCCACATTCAGAATATTTGCTGGACACTTTCAGGGCTTAAAAGAGCACGAGGAACACTCCTTTCCTAGTTGTTGCCTGGTCTCTTAATTCTTACATACAGACATAAGGATCCATCCACAGTCAATAGACTGTTAGAGTCCCTCTCCATACCAAGGAGCAGACCTCCATTCCTGCAGTGGCATAGCCTCTACTTTCAAACTAAATTCTCCCATGGTCTCTTTGGAATGTCTGATAGTTTCTACCCTCTCTGACTCTTCTAGCTTTGATGGTATTGGTTTGTTGGTTTGTTGTTTTTTTTTTTTCTTTTCTTTTTTAACTTTAATAGTAATTAGTGCTATAAGCAGCGAAGCAGCAGAAAGAAAAGCTAAAGAGATGCAAGTTGCACTATAATAAAGAATCATCAGCGTTTGCAGTTTCTAGTTAATTAGTTTAAGTTTTTTTACTTACATCTGAAAGTGTGTGAATATTTCATGGTCAGAGCCAAATTTTACTCTTGAATCTGTACATAGGTAACAAAATGTACTGCAGCAGAGTTACACAGTGAGAGTGGTGCTGTAGGAGATTAAAGAAAGACTATGAGGTAAGACTGTAATTAATGCAGTGCTAGACTAATTATAAAATACAATTTAAGGAATGGGAATAAGCATTCATTACCACTATCTGTATTACTATTATTTTTGGTCAAGTTTCTTTGGACTTTTTTGTGTGAAATCAGATTTATGATCTTTTCAAGGGAATCTAGGTGTTTAGATCCTCTCCGTGTTTGTTTGCTTGTATGCAGAAGGTCATTATATTAAAAAATTGATCCAAACAGGGATGCTAGTGATTATTGCAGTGAAGAAGAATTTCTAGAGTCTTGGGGGAAAAACAGTCACTGCCTTTCCCAGAAATATTTGAAAGGGCTAATGAGGTTTGGTGGATCTCAGTGGTATTGACAATGTATGGCCTGATGAGGGGAAGACAAAACCCCAGGTTTTTCAGGAAAGCTGCAGGTAAAAGAAATTTCTGTAGCCTTCCCCCTTCTAAATCTATTCAAATGAAACCACCTACAGGCCAATAAGCTTCTTGAGTGCACTTTGCCCTGGAAATAGTATTTTATTATCACCCAAAACATAAATAATGCAATGAAAGAAAATGTTTGAGGTGTCCTTAATGAACTATTGTTGAAGCACCCTTTGCTCTTATCTTCTTTCATAGCCTGATGCAAAGAGCAGTATCCAGTGGTTCAGAGTGTATTTTGAGTGCTGCTAGGAAAGTACAAATGAGAAAACAGACTTAATTACACTGCTTACTGCATCTAGAGGTCCATGTGGTTTGACCAGCTGTGTTAGGACACCCTGTAATTTGGAGGAATTCTCTGCACGCTGGCACCATAAATGTACTGCTATCCAAAGGGTGGTTAATAATCTAAAGTTGGCTGTTAACATTGCTGGAGCTGGTGTCTATAATTTCAGTGAGTGACCTGAATGACTCTGCAATGAAAGACTGAAATGTCACTCTCCTCCTTTACTTTGTTTGCCTTGAGCAAAGACTGCTCCAGATTGTGTACATCCACTGAGGTCCAAATGATGAAAGGGCAGCATGTAAGCATAGATTCATCGCTCTGCTAAATCTCCCTGCTCTGGCAGAATAGTAGAGAGCATGGGGAGGATGGCATGGGAGAAAAATAAGATGGTGCTCTCCAGAGCAGCTTCCACTGTGGCTATCTTTTCCCACCTCTGAGTGTGTAAAGGCCAGGCTGGCTATATAGGGACTGGTTCTCCCATGCTCTGTAGCTGCCAACCACCAATAAATCAGACTTGATGCCTGTGGCTAAAGGCAAAGCAAATGCTTTCCATTATCCAGGTATTTATTTTGCACCTGCTGCTGTGACATCTATGTAATAGCAGTTACATATGACAAAAGGTAGGCTGACCTGACTGTGAGTATTTCATCGCTTCTCTTCATTATGTTGAGTGAGCGAGCAAGCAGGGGACATGTATTCTTCTCAAGAGGTGTTACAGACCATCCAGCTGAGACTTCTGTGGAGTGGCAAGTGCAAAGAGCTTTACCTTTGCTGTCAGGAATCTTAAACCCTTGTTTCTGTTGTGTCTCGTTGGTACAGCTCAGATACAGTAAAGGAGTAAAATACTATCAGTAAATTTCAGAAAGTTCAGTATTTGCATTTCATTTGGAAACCTGTGACATTTTGGCATATTTTCATTGGAAGGCCAGGGCCGTGCTGATTGAAGATCAGTGTTGGCATTAAAATATACATGGTATGGAGAGCTAGTGTGCTTCAGAGTAAAGCTACCCTGCCAGGCACAGAACCAGGGCAGCCCTGGGACAGGGGATAAGACTGAGTGTTCTGGGTTGCTTTTTTTTTTACTATGGAGTTGAACAGAAACACTAATTTACTCACAGCATTCTGACACTATCTGCTTGAAGTGAAACAGGTTTTTATGCTTTTTTTTTTAAATAATTCAGACCTTCGTGCATGTTGTCTGATGTACAAGTGTCAGAACTGGGGGCTGTTAACCATTCCACTTACCACGTGATAGATAGGAAAGCACTGGAAAAGTACCATTCTCTGTAGTCCTTCCAATATAGTATGGCTAGCTTTCAAGGACCAAGAAACTTTCACATCATTTGGATAAACATAGATGTCAGTTGTACTCTGGCAAAATGATGCTGGGAAGTCCCAATGAAATCTAAGCCTAAATGAATCCCATCCAGCCGTCATGAAGGCACTATCAACATTTTGTTTATCAAAAGCTTTAAGAGGTACTACTGCCCCTCAGACATGACTGACATGGTGAAGTCCTGACTATATTTCTGGAAGCAAATAAATAATTCTCTTTACCTTGCCACCTTGTGCTAGTCTATGATTATTTGAAAACATCACATAATGCTGGGAAGGTGGAAGAAAAGAATCTAGAAAGCAAGGACACTGGCATTAGTTCTCACAGCAGCATATTTGTGAAGCACTCCTGTTAGATTTAGGACTTTACCTGATGTACATAGGAGAAAAAAAGCCTGTTGCTAGTTGAACTTATCTGAGAAATACAGTTTGTCTTTCATCCATTCACCGGAACACAATGCCACCACCAACGTCCTTTTTTGCCCCTACTAGATTCAACCTTTTTCTCTACAGCATTGTTTATCCAGAGCTCTCCATTCACCTTGTAGAATTCTAGTTCATACCATGTGAACCACAGCTCAACCATTTAGTACCACTACAATTTCAGCTTTATGAGAAAGCAGGAATATTTGACTCCTTCCCCTTTGCACCATGACATGTACTTTGTGACTGCTGAACATGTCAGCTTTTTCCAAACAAGAAAGGAAGAAATTCAATAGAAGCAGCTTCATCACATTAAACTGCAGCATTAACTGCAGGTAGAATGAAAGACACTGCAAATGAAATCAAACAGGTGGAAAGAGTCCTTGGTGGTTTGGTTTTTTCCCCCATCTCACTAAAATAAAAAGATCTTGTATATTGAAAAACAAAAGTGATGTCTGTTTCTGTGCTAAATTGAAACTGTATATATTTGCTATAAATCTAGTGAAATTTTGTTGTAGAGCCTATAGGCAAAACTCCATGTACTCAGTTAGGTTTAGGCATGTTATAAGACAAGGATAACTACACACCCCCCTGCCAAGGGAGAGAAAAGCCTGAACTCCCAGCAGCCTCCTCCTCTATGATTATTCCACCATTTAAAAAATTGTATTCCTGGGAATAGGGAGGGAGGTGGAGAGAAAGAGGGAGAAGAATAGTTATCAAGTAACTCAAGATTTTGGACGTGGAGGATAACTGTTTTTTAAACTGTTTTTTAAACTGTTTTTTAAACTGACAGATTGTCATCTGTTCCTCACACTTCAATTCGTGTTGAAAAGAATGATACCTGAGAACTGGAGGGTTGCCTTTTTAGCAGCTTCTCTTGAGCAAGGCTTGCTTTGCTGCCACCCTATCATCAGAGAGCTCAGAACTTGCAAAGCTGCTGCTGCCACCACCACAGCTCTTACAAAATCAGTGACTGTGAACACACTGAATTTCCCAAGATTTTGGGAGTTACATGGAGGTCCTGGGAAAATTTCACTGTGATCTGAGGTTAGGCAAGTCTGTGTTAGAACTGCTTTTTCCAACAGCCAGAACACACATGCGCACACAGAGAAATAAGAGCTAGATTCTCCTCAGAGACAGTTTTATACTGATTTCAAGAGCGTTATTCTTGTTCCTCATTTACATTCCCAGGAGAGGAAACTGACTCAATATCTCTCCTATTTGTAGGCACTTGTGATAGCAGATTGAGGTTTCCCAGCTCAGTAAGAAGTCAAATGATCCAGTAACTGACTGTATCTCGATTGCAAAGAATACAGGAAAAATAACACATTTTATCCACTTCCTTCTGGCTACTCTTGCCACACCTTATGCAGGGAGGAAAGGCACCTTACACTGCTTGCATGCAGGGGTTATTTCTAAAGTAGCTCAACCCAAGGAGAACCCCTCATCGGGGCTTCAATGTGGGATTACAGATAAGTGTCAAGGGGCAAATAAGCCAGACATTTTCAGTGTTTTCCTTGTTTAACATTATGAAATGGCTGTCAAAACTTTGGATGCAAATAAAACTTTATGATAGGCTGCCAGAAACAGTCATGCCAATAGTGTAATGCAATGTGAATGAAGTCGGTGTATTTTTCATTGTAGTGATCAGACATGCCACACAATGCATTTCTGTGGAGTTCTCTTTCTTGGGTGGTTGAAATCACTTGGCTCACAGCCTTGTGCCTCCCAGCTCACCTGAGGCATGCTGTAATCAGCCAGAACTGTGTTGCATGTCATGTCTTACTGCTTCCAGAAAATATACAAATTTCCTTTCCTTCTATTCCCTCTGTGAATTTATCCCTTAGGGGTACAGGTTTTAAGACAGTGCAGAAGCCCGTGGATCCTTGTAACGCATAATGAGATTTGTGTGCCTGCCTACTTACTCTGAAAATGAACTCTAGAGCACCAGAAGTGACTCAGTCTAGCACTCATTTGGTCCTTTACACCTTCCTCTTGTGATGGAAGATGAAGACTTGCTCCTCCTGCTCTTACAGAAGGCCCAGAAGGTATGTCTGTGTGATGTCCTGTCTGGTCCTGCAGTAAATCGAGATGTTTCTTGAGGTTTTCAGTGTCCTCAGCTCCAGTTCTGAAGAATGACAAGGCTGTTTGACACTTCACAGAATGAACTCATCTTAAAGAGTACAGGTGCACTGAGACTACACGTCCTGTGAGAGAAGGCTTGAATGTAAAGTTTTTGCTTCAAAATGACATTGGAAAGCACCCTAAGTCCAGGAGAGCTAAGTACTTCTGACAAGTACAAAATTCCCACCTGTAGAGTAGGTGCCAAGAACTCATGCTCTTTCCAATCCCTTATTTGTTACTATAGCCCAGTGTAGTCTTTTTACAAGACCTACAAAAAAACAGAAGAGAGAGAGAGCATGCCATAAACTATCACCAAAATCTCTGGGCTCCTCTGGACTGTGAGAAGGTTTCTTGCAGTCTGCCAGGATCTGTGTGAGTGCCTGGAGAGCTGAAAACTGCTATTGTCCTTTGACAGGGGCTTCACTTGAAGCAGGCTCTGCTGGAGGCACAGCATAGACTTACAACTTGTGTTGAATGAGCACAACAAAAATGTCCCTTATACCCAGCACCAAATGTAAGCAATGTCAAAAATCATCCTGCCCTATAACCTGAGTAAAGCATGTGAGTTTAAGGTAGGAAATATACATCAGAAAGTAAAGCTGAGGTCTAGGTACTGTGTGCCTATGCCATGCAAAAAGATTTTTATCGTAACTCACCAAGAATCAGCAGGCCAAACCTGACCGCTTTTGTTTTCTTTTTCTTTTGCCTTGGGCCTGCTCTACTTGTACTTTTGCACTAGTAAAACACAACTAGTGCACAAAGTGTTTACCCCCCCCCCCCCCCAATGTTGTCATTTAATCTGGTCTAATAATGCCCAGCTTTTATTTATGTGTGCTTGTGAGAGGCAGGAAGAACACACCAGCTGGGCAGGAAAAAAAAAAAAAAGAAAAAGAAAAAACAAAAAGGTTCCCCAGTACCTATTCAATGAGTTAATGCAAAGGGTTTTACGTGAAGGGGTTAAAATACTACAAAGGTACAGATCCTGTGGCAATTACAAATGTTATTGAAATAAAAACCAGAAACAGGAAGCCAAAAAACAGGTCCCTAAGGCAGGCATCTGTCTTAAATGATATCATTTGTCAAGTTTCCAGCATCTTGTGGTTGTGAACACAAAAAGAAGTTCTGTGTTATACTAAGGACATTACATAGTCATTAGTTGGAATGTTCCTGAAGTACATAATACAGGATTTTCATTTAATAAGAAGCAGCTACTTGCCACTGCATTGTACATAAAATAAATTCTGGGCATGCTAATTGCCATTCAAGGATGTTCTACTTAATTTTTGACAGGTTTTTTCTCCCCCTCCCCCCTTAGACTACACTGCAAAAAATGTAAGCAGAATGTTTTGCTATAGTTTAAAAATCTTCTTTAGAATATTTCATTTCTGAAACACGGATGCTTGCAATGATGTATATTAAAGGCTTTAATGCAGATGCTAAAGAAAAAACAAGCTATCTATAGGAATACTGTACCAAGGAGGGAAAACAGCACAAAATCAAAATACATATATAGAGATACGTATCTCAGCACAGCAACTCTTCAAGTCATCACTCCCATCTTGAAGAACAAACCTAACTGTAATTAATTGGTATAGTTCCTCTATCTGAACACTATTAGTGCATTAGAGTTAACTAATATATAAGCTTCCCCCTCGTTGCCCTGCCAATGACCTTAAGCTTCACATGGTAGGAAGGCCACTTGCTGTAGAATAGAGAAGTAATTTATCCACCATGATTGTTCAGCCCTGGCCCCTCTGTAAAACAGCGACTGACAATTGTGCTGTATTATGGATGGTACATTTGTGGTGTGTACAATAGTGTGCAGAGCATCAAACTCACTTCCCTGAACACTGCAGGCAGGATTTGAAAAGTGACCCTGGAAAGAACAGACCACTTGCAGAGTGATGGCGCTCCATATTAATTTTTTTTTCCCCTCCAAATATCTCCCCTCCCTTTTTTTTTTGCCCCCAAACCAAAATTGTTCTCTCAGCTAAAATAAGAGCAGCATGTAATTTTCCATTCATAAAAGTATGATACACTTAAAAGAAAAGTTACTTTGCTTTTATTTTACCTGGGATTTCCCTGCTTCTTTCCATATTTCAGGATTTAGCATATTCCTTCAAAACATAATAAATTTCGATTCTGTAGCTTAAGGGATCCATCAGTTAAAATGTTAGTCTTTCATCTTTATTACCCTCCCATTAAAATGAAAGAAACCGGGACACACTTCAGTTTAGAAGAAGCAATTTAGTTGGTAATGTCCTTACTACTCAAGTCTTTACAAAGAGAGAAAGTGCATTATTGCTTATATTTCACACATCTATCTGCATAAGAAGCATCTAAAGCTTTCAGACACATACGATGTTAAATTTAATAATATTCTTTGATTAGATTATTTTATTACAACATTTTTCCATTACCAGTCATTTCCCGTACACATTTACATTCATAAAACCTGCAGGTTTTTCTTTGTTTGTGTGTGTGTATATGTATTCATAAAGCAAGGAAAAGATTTTCTGGTTTGCTACAGTTGTTAGATTCTAAAAGAACAGATTAATAACTAGCCACCACGTAGGACTAGGTTTTCTTGTACACTGCACCAGTAACCCTTTGCTATAATGAGAACACAAAGAGGCTCACATCAGGCTGCTCCTCTTCTTCATAACTCAAAAGCGTCACAGTGGCAATAGCCTCTAGTGCTATTTGTCTTTAGTGCAGTTGTGACACTTCGGCATGATCCATAATTTGGCAGCTATTTACCGTGACATTTCCCTTCAGTGCAGCCATAACATTCAGTGAAGCCATTATTTGGTTCCATTTACCATATAAATTGTATTGTTGTGCATGCATGCTAGCAGCTACATTAGGTACCTGAAAATGAGTAAATCTTGTAAAATAGATACTAACAGTTATTCAGCAGAGAAATTTCTTTACTCCTCAGACAGAAGTAGAAATATATAGAGAGTATCTGCAAACACTACTGCAAACTTTTCCTTGAGACACTGTAATTAGATGTATTTATATGACACAGAAGTTATTTATATCCACTTATAAAATATATACAACTTAATAGATTTATATATTTATACACACATAGGCACATGTACAAATACGTGGCAAACTATTGCCTGGTAGAAACCTAACTTAATTCAAAAAGGTATGAGGAGATTCCAGCCTAGGAATTAAGTAGGAAGCATATCTGTAAAATGTGCTGAGGGTTGCAGGCCAGGAGTGAGTGAGTACGTGTGTGTCCGTGTGAGCGTGCGCATGCACACATGTGACAGACTGAGGAAAAAAGCCAGCTCTTCATCTACTTCTTTGTTGTTTTTCCATGGAAGCATATGTGTAGGAAAGGGAAATTCTGTTATTAGCCTCGGCAAACAATGCCAGATTCCTCTGTAGCAAATTCATTTAGAAAGGTAAAATTAGGATGTAGTGCTAGCAACCACATCTCAATGAGCTGCTATTATTAATAGTATTATTATTTAAATCCCTGCTCTCTACATATAGTATACTTAGTACTTCCCAGGCAAATGTATTATTATTTCTAATCATTTAAGTCCCCACTGTGCACACAGCTTTTAATACACCTTTTTTGCAAGCATATTAAGTGTATTGTTATTAATCCCTTGCTGTGACTCTACAGTATTTCTTTTCCTTGTATGTTCAATGTCCTATCATCATTTAAACCTCTCAGTGTGTGCATGCCATATACATTTTCCTATCCATCTAATATTTAAACATTATTTAAATCCATCATAGATTACTTATTCAAAGTCAGCCCTGCTCCCATAAATCTAAGTTTGCAGAATATACTCTTAAATAAAGAGAAGCTTTTTCCCCCCTGCAAACCAAAAATTATTATGAATCTCAGGAGAAAAGCCTTATCTGCATATTTCAGAAATACTTTTCACCCTCTCCCTGTCGATAATGTTCTCTTTCAGCAATCTAAATGACAGAAGTTGTATCTTTAAAAACAACAATCACTTCTTCATTCTGGATTCACTTGTGGAAGAGCAATCATGTACACCCTGTTACCCCTTTAGCTTAACATAGGTATTTAATGAAGAGGACAAGCTTAATGGCCACAGCCAAAACCAAACAACAAAAGGCCTATGAAACCAGTACACTGGCTATACAAGTTCTGCGTATAACAAATTTGAACTTTTTACTAATGCTGTAGTCAGTATGAAAGTGCTAAATAAGCCTGAAGCCAAAATTAAAACCAACAAAATGTCATGTCAGAACATACATAAACACACAAACACACGAACCTTCTAAAGGTTCCACTCTTCCCTTGTTTTGACCAGCAAAGGAGTTGGGGCAGTTGTATTACTTAATGTTATATATGAAACAACATATTAAAAATAAAGTAGAAGGCTGTATGTCTAAACAGAATACTGTTACAATAATACTTTTTAATAACAAAAACATTTGGAATTCACTGCCTGAAAACACCTGCATCTATTGGACTGACAGTGATCAACACCACTTAGATGGGTTTTTGCATTTGCCTGTAGAAACTAAGTGTGAAAAATTGTTACCTGTGCAACTCTTCCGTGCATATCACAGTTGTAACTAAAGGTATTATTGTATTTTTGTTTTGCCCTAGTACACCCCAAAGAGTCTATCTTTTTTTTTTTTTTTTTTTTAATTAAAGATGCATTTTTTGACCAAGGGCAATGCCTTTTCTCTGTACAAGAAAAGAAACCATGTGCTTAGGAAAACAATAGTGAGAAGTTTTTATGCTTTGATCCTGTAAGGTACTTGAGTGCCTGCATCTTTCTAGCATCCATCTGGAAAGCCAATATACCTTTCTAATTATGCAAAATACAACCCACCACAATATTTGTAATGTTAGAGAGGAAAGAGGAAGTATGTTTCTAAAAGCAGATCTTGGTGAAAAGAAAAATCAGTGTTTTGATGCTCAAGCTTGAGTAAAAGAGTAATGGTAACATGGCTCAAGCCATTCTGCCTTTCCCCAGAATCCTCCAAAGTGGGACTAAACCCAGTAGTCATGTCTCAAAAAAGGGACAGTCCTTTGTTGCACACAATTCTTTAGGATGCGAATGACACATGCAACGAAAATTAAAACTAAAATACGTTAACTCAAAGTTAAAAGTACTTTCTCTCTCATCTGCACTACTGAGTAAAATATAAGTTTTTCCTACATGTTACTTTCAAAATGTGTACAGTCAGTCCTGAATAATGCCTCAAAATCAAGTTTACTCTGGACTTTTTCCTTCAACCTCCAGACATTATCGGTCTATTGTTATGTTTATTATTAGGTGTATGTTCTTAAGAAATTTCCATTTCTCCAACTGCATACAAATGTATATAATTTCAAAGGATGTCACAAAATCAGCCTTCCAAATCTTAAAGTCTGCTATGGAAAAAAAAAAAAAAAAAAAAAAAAGAAAGAAAATATGTAGAAGAAGCATAGTTTAATGTATTTTATTGTTCTGGAAAATATTACACTTTTAGCTAGAATTCCCACTGCATGTACCGTTAATATCTATTAAGTGAGGAAGAATTTTCAAAACTTTACAAAACATTTTAACTGCACCCACTACGTATGAGGTACTGCGGCTGTAGGTTTAAAATGCTCTTGCTGTTTGTAAAAGGGCTTCTGCAGAAGCGATATTAGGTAAAAGTAGAAGCAGCAGCATGATCGTGGGAAGTCACAAGAATCATTGGTCACAGAACTCTACAATACAGAGAATATCTACAAAGGACCTAGTCAGCAAGAACCATGTCAATATGAATAAATGCCACAAATACGTAAATAGCTTTTTTAGCTTTATTAATTCTTAAAAAAATATACAGGACCCGAACACATAAAAATGGCTCAAAAACCCACTCTAACACAATTGTAATACTGACTGAAGGAAGGACCCCACAGTAAACAGTAACAGTAGCAAATGAAAAGGCTAAAAAATGAGACTGTGTTGCAACTTGTAGTTAAAGATTTAAAAGAAAATTGCACAGTTGTTTATAGTTACGAAAGACATAATTAAAAAAAGTCAAGTTGCTCTTCTTAATATTACTGACATGTCAGAATTGGAGGATAAATGTTCCCTGTGTAACCAGTCAAGGAATATTACTATGATCCATGATGCAACTGAATTATGATTATCGTGTTTGTGACAAAAAATGAAGAGCATAATTTTTTCCAGAAACTTGAAGAGATTAATGGAGCAACCACAAGATAACTCCTTACTTAGTCTTGTTCTAATTATTTTATTTTTAAATCACAGAATTAAAGTGGCTGAAATAATTTAGTTCTAATCTGAACTACATATGAAGTATTATCAAACCAGTCCAACAGATTAAATCTGCCTCTGCATCAAGACTTACTCTGTCAAGAACAATATTCTTGTCTCATGCTAGCCTAAGTGACAGAATCAAACACAGGCCCATTAAGTCTGTACTGCAGCCACTGATTTAAGCACTTTTAAGAAAAGGAAAAAAACACAAAACTTTTTATTAACACCTTAATGCTGTTTTTTAATATAGTATCAATTACCAAGCTTAAAAAAGGAAATTGTTCCTAGTAATTCTGAGGCATAAAGTGCCCATTTTCTCTCTTCTGATTTATATCATTGTTCTGTTTTTACAGCTTACTGTTGACAGAGTGAGGTAATTCAACTACAATTTTTCCAATGTTTTTTCCCATGTACATGTAATCTACAGCACGGAACACAGACTCCAGGCCAGTGAACTTGCCCTCTGGAGACATGTCTCCGAAGTCCACCTCACAAACCAAGTCTCCTCTTTCATACATCTCGAGCAAGTGCTTCAGAGCCATTTTGTATTCGGAAAGGTAATGGTTCAAGAAGAAACCCCGGATGCTGGCAGACTTCTTCAATAGTTTTGCTGGCAGTAACTCTGCTTTAATGGGCTGGAGGCCAGTAGGGTTTTGGTAGCCAGTGATAAACCCAATAACTATCAGGCGCCCTTTGGTAGCCAAGGAGTTCAGAGCCAAGTCAAACATCTTTCCCCCAACAGATTCATACACAACATCCACACCTTCGGGGTAGTCCTTCCTAAGAACAGATTCAACATTTTCAGTTTTATAGTTGATCGTACGGTCACAGCCAATGGATTTCAGAAAACCACCCTTTTCATCACTGGAGCAGGTTCCAATCACGTGGCATTTTGCCTTCTTTGCAAGCTGCACAGCAAACTGGCCTGTTCCTCCAGCCGCTGCTGTCACCAGAACTTTCTTGCCTTCAGACAGCTCTCCCAGCTCTTTCAAACTGATGTATGCAGTAGCACCACTTACCATTAAAGTAAGAAACTCGGGTTTCACAGAGGGTAGAGGAACTGCATGTTTGGCAGGCACAACTGTGTATTCAGCAAAGGAACCTGCTTTCACGTAGGCCACAGCTTGACCCACTGTATAATCAGCACTAGCAGTGAGCCCTAACGCTACCACATCCCCAACACCTTCAAAACCTATATCAAACGGGGGTTTAACTGATGCGTCATATCGACCAGCTGAGTAGTTTATATCGGATGCATTAATGCCGACAAATCTAGAAGAAAACAAAAATGTATTAAAAAGATTTACTCCTTATCAAGTCTTTGTCACATGAGAAACCTTTAATTTAAATTTGTGGGATTAGTATGAGACTTTTTTTCTGATTATTGGTATAATGCATACACTCCACAGACTATTTCCATCAGACTTCTGTAGTTTACATTCTGTTACTCTAGAATTAAAGATGAATTCGTTAAAAGAAAAAAAAAAAAAAGGAAAAAACCAAAAGCCAACTTTTCTCTTCCTCAGGTCCTTTTGACCAAACAAAGCAAACTAAAAATAATTCTGTATAAGAGTAAAAGATGAAAATTAATTGACCACTTTATACAAGATGTGAAAACACTGAAGAATAAAACGTGCAAAGCGGTAAATATGTGGATTCTGGCAAGAAATTTACATTTTTGAATATAATAATACTGTTAATGACTAACGATCATATTAACTATCGATGTCACTTGCAAGGTCATGTTACTGTAGGCAAGTACCTTTTAATTGATGGAGTCACTACAGCAAATTTGCCTTTTGATGTAGCTAATGTCAACGTTAAAATATTTTTCTTTATAGAAATTACTTGCAACACATCAAAACAACCTTGCACAGAAGGACTAAAATTATAAGACTGAATATCAAGTCCTACTGACCTCTAACAGGTGAAAATGGATGCTAATTTATTTTTTTAAGAAAAAGTTAATAAGAGACATTATCACAACTTGATTAAGCACTAAGGGATAATGCCTAAAAGAAAGTTATTATCTTGCTTAACACGAATAATATTTTAGTTACACCTTAAAAAAATCCAACAACATAAGAGTATCTCTACAAAGGCACAGTGAGTGAGACTGGAAAAGATTCTGTTAACTGGAAAATGTCAAAAAGAAACACATGCAACAGAAAAGTCCAGGACTGTTACTACACATAGAAGTGACGATTTGAATGGTGTACCTGGTGCCATGCAAAAGCTGCAGAAGTATGCAAACAGGGCTCTTTCAATTGTTGCAGTTAGCAATAGGCTCAAATCATATGTGTGTGTAGTTTTAAACTGCTTGCACACAGAGCAAGGAGAATAAAAACAGCTTTAGTCATTTGATTTCTTTCATTCTTTACAGCATGGGGAGCCTGAAACTTTCAACAACGTAATGCGATATATATAAAAAGACATCCAAGCATAAACATATAGATGTATAAAATAGGTGAAAATGACCGTTGCTCTTTTTAATTCTGCCTTTAATTCGTTGCTCAGCCGCAATAAAAAAATGCTCATGTTTTGTTCCTATATACAAAAATTCCTCTATTACCCTGCCTTAAGGTAACTCCCATGCAGTACAACTAAAAGATGTACAAAAATTGGTAACAGAGCAGCAGCTTCCGAGGCAAGCCGTGTCCCTCGGGTGCCAGGGAGAAGGGCTCGGAGCACCGAGGCGAGACGTGCCGGCGCTGCACTAGCTTCCTCCCGCTGTTACACCCCAGTTTGCGTGGAAGGGAGCTGAGGGTGAGAGGCCGGCGGGGAGCCGTGGCTCGCTCCCTCCTCGCTTTCATCCCTTCGCCCAACCGGGGGCTCTGGCTATCTGTCAGGCCAGGACCCAGGCGCTGACTCTGTCCCCGCAGCAGCCCCCGGGCCCAGCTCGATAGGCAGGTCCCTGTTCCCCGCTGGGCTGCGTCTCCCTCCCCACGCTGCCGGCGCACATCTGCTTTCGCAGGGTGCGGAGCAGCCGTGTCCTTGGCTGGGGCAGTGCACCGTCGAAAAGGCCGGGCACAGCCGCGGTAACAGTAACAAGCTCTCCCCCCCCTTGGAAGTTTCCCCTTCTCAGCGCTGCAGGGCAGCGGGGATAGCACAAAGGCAAGTGAATAACCCTCTGAGGACAAAAACTTTGCGTGAGGGGAAGAGGCAAGTCGTGCGGTGGGCCAGACGCCTGCCGAACAGGACTCCAGCGCACGCACCGTTGCTTTTGTTTTTGAGCCGGAAAAGATGCAAATCCTTCCCCGCCCGGGCTGCACCGCAACTTGTGCGTACAGTCACGGTGGCCAAAGGACGCAAGTTGGTGCTGCCCGGCCGCCCACCCCCGCGCCGGGCAAGGTGCGGCGATCTCGGCGGCGCGGGGGCGACCGGGCGCCGGGCAGGGGATGCGGGGCGGCAGGGGGTCCGGCTGCCCCGCATCCCCTGTCCTGCGCCCGATCGCCGCAGCCCCGCCCGCCTACGGAGCCGTGCGGTGGGAGAAGGAGCGGCGAGTCCCCCGCTCGGCCCTGCCCGCCGCTGCCCCTCTGCCGCGCTGGCAGGGGCTAGGGCGGACAAAGACGTGTGCGCTGCCCCGCTGGGCGGGGGGCTCGTCCCCGCCGCCTTCTGCACACACAGACACGCGTGCACCCTCCCGTTCTCCGCGGGGCTGCTGAGCCACGGGAAATGCTTCTCCCTGGGCTCTTGGGCTCATCATTATTAATCAATACAGCCTGCCGTCCAGCCCTCCCCCCCTATTTTTTTATTTTTTTTACACTCCCTTTTTATTGTGTGCAAATTCAAAACTCCTGTTCACATCGTAAGGAATATTTTATATTTTTTTTAAACTGTTTAGTCTCTTAGATTTCTTCCACATTAAAACGTTCATATGCAGCGTCTATTAAATTAAAACATATTGTCTAATTTGCCTTGTCATTCCAGTTGACAGAAGAGAGGTGACAGGATGCACCCGCAGTTTCTTAGATTATTTTTCTTTTAAAAGTAGGAATAAGTACGACTTACAAGTTGAAGACCATTTTACTAACTTCTGAGACTAAGAAAAGGAGAGCGAAGAAGTAACAACTATTTGGGGTGCTGATGGGTTTTAAGACCCCTTCCAGACCTTCTGTATTGTCATTTTACTTTCTTATTTAATACTTGCTATTTAATTTAGCAGTTTCTAATCGAGGCTTTCTCCCTCAGTGTTTCAAGACGTAAACATGAAGGGAAAAAAACCCCAAACAAAAAACAACTAGAGAGTGGCTTTTCCCAAAATAATAACGCCCATTGAGTCACCGTCTTATTTATACTCCACAGTGTTGAACCCCCTCGGATTGTTTATTACAGAAAACAGGAGGACACCACCGAGGGGAGGAAATGCTACTTTTCCTACCACAACAAAGCCTGAAACACTGAAAACCAGCACTGCAGCCTCAAACACAGACAAAACAAAGTCATCCAAACCAGTACTATGCAAAAAAAACGACACTAGACCAAACACTCAGCAGGAATAGTCCTTCACTTTTCCAACTGTGATCCATTAGTCCCTTCGTTCAAAAACTTTCTTAACCCCTCTCACTCGCTTTTCTGTAAACTTTGTCCCCATCTTCCAGGCCAACAGTAAATCCCTACAAGTAGTCTGGAAATGAAATGTGTCACTTCCTCAAGAAAATCTCAAAAATCTCCCAACAACTTTAAGAAGGACCAAAGCTCCATAGCCTTTGGGTCCTTCTCCTGCAATAAAATGGAGGAACCGTGCCCCCTCCACTCCAAAACAGGACTAACAAAGCTTAAATGGCTCTGCTAAGGATTTTTTATTCACCTTTTCCCCTTCTCTTCTCCTACACAGAATCAAAGTTAAATAAATAAAAAATGCTTTAAATAATGTTTTGAAGAATTTCTGAATAAATGATTTATTTATTTATTAATATGTAGAAACAAGGGTTGTGGGATTAGTTCTCTAAGGAAGAAAGAGGGAAAGAAAGTTCCCCCTAACTGCATCTTATTTTTAAATACCTATCCATACAGGAACTCAGCATATTGTGATTTCCCATTTCCCTAAATCCAAAACCAGATTATATTGTGGTGGATGAGGATTATTTTGCATGAAAAGCTCAAAGCAATTAATACTATTAATGGGCATGACTGGGATGAAAATGAACAAATCCACAAATGTACTCCTGGAACTCAAGTCCTTTATTGCTTTGTTTCTACCTTCTACAAAATGTATAGTTCCGTTCAGAGCTTGTGTTTTGTTTTGTTTTTTTATTAAAAAAAACTAAATAGAGACAGCAACTCATCCTCTGGGGATGGGAAAACGCTTCCCCAGCATGACAAGAGGGGGAAACATTCAGAACCTGCTCCCTGCTGCAGCCTGTATATAGAGAATGTTTTTCAGTAACATGATCCCATGTCTTTTGTGATGTTCCCCTGAAAATAATAAGAAATAGAGAGGAAATGCCACAAATAATACAAAATGTATGAACTCTAAATCTAGACTTCATCACTCACCTCTCCCTCCCTTCCATCCCCACTTGTGCGTGTGTCTCTACAGAAACGGGTGTAACAGGCTGATGTGTTAAAACCCGTAATTGCCTGCCTGAATCCGTGGACCAGCTCCTGCCTTCAGCCTAGTTCGAGCTCTGCACCTCAGCTCTTTTACCATGAGGTGTGCACGTCCCCCTAGAACTCAGGGGGACAAACAGCAAAGAGAAAGAGGAAGGGTTACAATGGAAGCTGTATAAAAACGGAATAAATGTTTTAAATTCACAGGAAGGATGGGGAGAGAATGAGAAAGATTCCAAGTGTGGGGAATAGTGTGTGGGGCGGGTGATATTTGAGAAGCGAGGATGTCACTCTGCCTTGCATTACCCAAGTAGGGACTTGCTACTTGTATCTCAAGTCTTTCGACCCCTTCCACAAGAAGGAATTTAAACTCTGGCCAGATGGCTGTTTCATGCCATTACTGTTTCATGGGCATTAGTGGATGCAACAACACAATGTTTTAGACTTTGAGGTTTGGAGGGAATTTTGGTCTGAGAAATCCTAGTGGGAGATGTCAGCATCAGGATTAAAGGGCCACCGAAGCTTTCTTGTCAGCTCCTGGAAGAGTCCCTGTTCTTTCTTCCTGCATTTATTTACTACACATTTATGTGTTACATAAGGACACACGCTAGAGATTACGCATATACACACACAATACAGGTATAACACACTGCCTTAACAGAACTTCCAGCACTGTTCTCAAGCCAACTTAGGGCTTCTTAACATTTTTCAGCTCCAACTAAGAGCACGGCAAACTGTGCGTTACTATTTCCTTGCTTGACAAGAACCTGAGAGTGCTGCTCTCTTCCGCGTTAGCCACGCAGTCTGCTCCGAAGTTCCCTGAGTTTCAGCTTCCCCTCGTGGGTAGAGAAAACTCGGAACTTTAACAGGCTTACTTTTAGCTTAAGGAACAACAGCGTCTAGTAAGGAACCACTACGAACAAACAGGCTTATAGAGACAACTGGGTAAAGGCACGTTTTGTCCTCAAGGTCTTCATTTCGTGGCGAGCTGGTCACCGCGCCGGACGCGCAGTCGTAGAGCTGGCCCTGGATTTACGGCGCATTATGTTAAGCAAAATGTCACCTCTTTCACTCTCCGCCCGACCTGACTCCACTCTAAAAGTCGACAACAACCCCGAGCTCGCGTCCTGCCGAACCAGGCCGCGGCCGGCCGGGCCGGGGCGGGCCGAGGACGGGCGGCCGCCCTGCCCCCTCCCCCCCGCCCGCTTTCGGGGCGCGGAGGCGGGGGTGGTGCCGCGGCGGCCAAGGCTGGCAGGGCGGCGAGCCCGGGCCTCTGCCGCCCTGGTGAGTCACGGCTGGCTGAGGGTTAGCGGCGGGCAGGCCGCACCGGGGTGGGGGTGGGGAAAAGGGCACGGGGGGGAGCCAGCGCGGGGCCGCACGGAGGAGAGGGCTGGCGCGGGGGTTCCACGCACATCTGGGATGTCGGGGACACGCGGCTCCAGGTTGATGTCCCCAGAGAGGTGCGTGAGTACGACAGGGATACACTCACGCCCCGGGGACTACGTGCGTGTACCGAGCCCAAGCGGCGACCTGGGAGGGACTCTCAAGGGCTTCCCGGCGTCTCCCTCCCTCCTCGGCGCTCACTGAGCACAAAACTTGCCGCTTCCCCGCTTTGGCACTGGGCCCCGGAGGTGTTTCTCTTGCTCGGGGCAGGCGCACGCCAGGAGCTGCGCGTATCCCCCGCACACACCCCCGCCGAAGAAAGGGCGGCGGAGGAGGAATTCTCACCCCCGCGCACGTGGATGGGGCGACCAGTCTGTAGCACCAGCCGTTCAAAACAACAACAATAATAATAAAATTAAATTAACAGTCGCCAGATGGCAGCTGGTA
Organism: Apus apus; assembly: GCF_020740795.1. Taxonomy (NCBI): domain Eukaryota; kingdom Metazoa; phylum Chordata; class Aves; order Apodiformes; family Apodidae; genus Apus; species Apus apus. The sequence goes on along the minus strand of NC_067283.1, from coordinate 96,247,292 downwards.
CAGCTTCGGAGCCGGTCTCCAAAGTGAGGGAGCAGGCCACAGGGTGCGAGGAGCCGGAAGGGGCCGCCGCGGGGCCGGGGGGGTGGAGGGGGCCGCTCACCTGTTCCTGACAAGGAGGTCTCCGTCTCCCGGGAGAGGCACGGGCGAGTCCTGCCGCAGGGTAACCGCTTCCCTGAAGTTTTGGCTCAGCTTAGTCACCACCAGCTTCTTCATGGAGCTGGGGATGGACGAGCCCTGGAAATCCAGAAAGTGGCGGGAGTAGGACATGTCCAGGATGGGCCGCGGCTGGCTGCCGCCGAAGTAGGACCAGGCGGGACCCGCTGCCGCGCACGACGGCGGCTTCTGCCGCCGCCACCAGCACGACGCTGCCCGGGAGCTCAGCCAAGCGCCGCTTTTTGCGCTCAAACTCATGCCCTGCCTCGGTCCTCCTCTCCTTCCCCACCTCGGGAGAGCTCCAGCTCGGGATTCTCCAGGCAGCTCTGGCAAAACCCACCGTCACCGAGTCGGCAGGAGAAACTCTCCCCCCCCCCCCCCCCCCGCAGCTATTTGTGTTATGTAAATAAAGCCCCGTGCAGCAAGCTGTAGCCTGCCTCCGACCTCCCCGACCGGCTAGCCCCTCCACCACGCGGAAACGCCGCCGGAGAAGCAGCGGCAAGATGGGTCCCTTGCGAGCCGGTCGTCTTCTGCCGCCGCTAGCGCGGGGGAGCGCGGCTGGCCCGCTCCCGCGGCCGTCCGTCCCGCCCGAGCCGCCTCAGCACACAGCCCGGCCCCGCCTGCCCCCGCCGGAGCGCGGCCAGCGGGCTCCTGCTCCGCCACTCGGGCAGAGCTACGCCAGGCTGGCTTTTCTCCTAAAGGTGGTGGCTTTTAATTTGCACGTTGCCCCTGACTAAGGGATTTTTAAAAACCGAAAAGAAACGCTTCGGATCCCCCACCCCTCCCCCCCGCCCCGGCCCGTTCTGTAGTTTACCAAAAAAAAAAAAAAAGTTATCTATTAAAAAAAAAAAATTAAACGAGGAAGAAAGCACGATAAATTATCAGGTCGATAAGGTTAGAGAAGTGGGGAGAAGTTGCAGCTAATCTCCTAGTGTTGTCATTAGCCGCCGCCGCGGAGCCGCTGCCCGCGGGCTGAGGCTCCGCCCCTTCCGTGCGAAACGTTCACTTCCTCGCAAGGTGCTACGAATCAACCCCGAGCCGTTAGCCGGGGCGCGCGCGGGGGCCGGGGCGGGCGGGAGCGCGCGGCGGCGGCGGCGGTTGCGGCCGTTGGGGCGGCGGAGGGAGGCGCGGGGGCTGGAGGCGCGGGGCGTGCGGGGCGTGCGGGGGCTGGAAACAGCCGAAGCGCTTCCTGCCGTCCGGAGGGGTGGTTGGGGTGGTCTTGGTTGGGCGGCAGCCCTCCCCTCGGCTGCCTCTGCGAGGGAGGGAAAGGTTAAGGCTGCTGTCAGCTTGGTTGGGTTGCGGGGCTTCCCCCTTGCTCCCTACTACAGTCAGAAAATAACTTTTTTTTTTTTTTTAATAATTAAAAAATCATGTTTCGCTGTAGAGTAGTATGTTTGGGTGAGGGAACCTGCGCAGGAAATCGGCTGGGTCAGGGGACTAAAGCAAATGTTGTGATCGAGCCGCCAATCCCAACTTGGTACAACTGCGGGGAGGGAGGTAATGTAATAGAGATGTTGCACCGATGTCGGGGGAGCTCACGTGTAATTCCTAGAATTAACTCCGTCCTACCAGTATAAACAGCTCGTTGCTTAATTGTGCGTTTTTAATAATGAAAAAAACAAAAACAAAAGCCAAACAAAAATCTCAATAAATTCCCTTCCGGCCAAAAGAGAGCAAAAATGCAGTTTAGAGTGTTTTCCTTTAGGAATCAGCTGGATGGTTTTTATTTGCTTTCTTGACTTAAAAAAGAAAGGGAAGAACCCTTCTGTTCTTGCAGTTAACATTATATAAATCCCCAGACACATACTGTGCAAAATCTATTAGCAGCATGTTTCATATGCTGCAGTTCTTGCTCTGCAATCTGTTGGTATTTTAAAGTAAGGATGAACTGTAATCTCTCACAAATCATTTTTAATCCAATGCCGGTTAGAGGTGTGCCACAGCGAGGTACCATCTCCTGCTTTTTTATTATTATTATTTATTTTAAGTTTGGTGGAACAAGACCTCTGCTGAAGTTAAATCAGCACATGCGTCTTTGCACAGCACTTCAGCAAGTGGATTATTATAACAACCCCCTCAACGCGTGTCTCACATGAGGAATCTTTTATGCCACGCTGTATTAAGACTTCTTTTTTTGTCATATTGTTTAGCTCTGGGAAAGGGGAAAAAAAAATGAAAACAAAGCAATTAAAAAGATTGACAGGTATGGGTTTGTGTGAGACCTATTTGTAATTGTCAGGGTGACGTGGGCAAGAGGAGGAGGAGTAACAAACTGAAGCAGGAAAAGCAGCTCGATGTGTCTGTCTATCAGTTGAGACTGTCTGAGAGCCCTGGGATCCGAATGTGTGTTATATTTCAGTGAAAAGAGAAGAGAGGGAGAGTGGATCTCTTTCTCTCCCAGGAGTTTAGGGGGGGGGACAGTTCACGTTAATCTCTCCCACTCAGTGAATGTCTTTTCTTCCTCCCCCCCCCTCCCTCTTTGCACACACTCTCCGGGGTTTTTCTTGGTTTTGGCAATTTTTTGTGTGTGTTGTTTGTTGTTTTTTTTTTCCTTTTTCTTTTTTTTTTTTTTCTTCTGTTGCAGATCAAGATCAGCAAAAAAAAATAATCCATGATAAAAACCCGTGTTTGCATTACATTTAGTATCAGAAGAAGCTTCGATTTGTGGAGGAAAAAAAAGGGAGAGCAAGAGAGAAAAGTAGTCCTCTCCGGTGGTGACACTGTTTGATCTGTGACTGTTTGGAAGGTGGAGGAGTGACTGACATTTCCCATCCGGTGTATATGTATGTATGGGGGCTTTACTCCTTTTTATTAATTGCTTTCTTGGTCTTAGACTAAGTGCTGGGAGGAGAAGGAGAGACTGGATCGACCTCGTTTTTTGCACAATGAACAAACTATTATCAACGCAATAAAAAAAAACCAAACAAACAAAAAAAACCCCAACAACAACAGCAACAACAACACACAAATCCACGAGCCTGAAACAAGCCAGTCAGCAAGCGAGCGAGAAAGTTGCGCTTTGAGACTCTTTGATCTCGGAGAAAGCCTGAGAGGGGGGGAGTGACTGAATTTACCGTCTCATCGCCGCCGCTTGCTCGGTTCTCCACCGCCAAGAAGAAGACGACGAAGAAGTGATTAAGGAAAGGAGGGGGAGAAGGGGAGAGAGGAAAAGGAGGGAGAGGAAAAAAAAAAAAAGGAACGAAAGAAAGATAATGGATTTGGGCTACAGATTGAACTGATCAAATCTTATTTATTTTGCACATCTCCGCTGGCATCTTCCCTGCTGCTGCTGCTGCCGAGAGGACTGAAGAGCTTTGTCTTATAAGGAACTTAAAAGAGAGAGAAAGCGAGAGAGTGTGTGTGTGAGAGAGAGAGAGAGAGGGAGGAAAATTAACCTTGTAAATGAAAACATTTCCTAAGCAAGTTTTTGGAGT